>NC_090051.1:8588377-8888428 GCF_038355195.1 Osmerus mordax | reverse complement strand
TGTTAACGTTATCGATGATGATACCGAGCGAGATGAAGGAGAGTAGCTTTTTTTTATAGACCTAGACCCGAAATTTGACCAAGCGTAAGTATCATCCATCTGTAGTTCAATAGCTACTGCCTATTTCTACTACTTACTGACTTGTTTTGTCTTTGTGTTGCCATGCTGCCACACTACTCATACTCTGTGCTAGACTTAGGCCCTTAAACCTTTCCACAGACATAATGTTCCACAGGAAGAATGGATGACAATACATAGTTTAAAATAGAAAACGGATATTCTGGGATGTCATGGAAGGGTATCTGATCTATTTTAATTTAAATTAGTGGTGGTGGTGGGGGGGGGGGGTTGTTGCTCAACATTTTATAGCCAATTCCCTGGCCTAAATTCATCCACTGCAAACATTTATCATATTCTCATGTAGGCCTGTGCATGTAAACCAGCAGATAACTAGAGAGGGTACAATTTCTGTGGAAATTGTAGGGTGTGCTTGCTTGCGTCGGTTGCACAGGGGTCAGTTTTTGAATGACATTTTTACAACTGGTATGTCTGTATATTTTATATAAAAATGCATACTTATTATTTATAAAGATTACATAGATTTAAAAGCATTTTTTTGTGCTGCTCGTTTACAACTGAAAATACGAGTGAAGTGTAGAATTAAATATGATGTCTTCTCATTTCCCCTGCAAGAGGCAGCCTCATAGCTGAATCAAAACGAATACATTTGGCAGACCGGTGTAAAAATGGACCTAATCTCTATGACTTAAACGTCCTTTTAAGTTTTCCCTTCTCGTGATATTTTCAGGCATTTAGCCTACTCATATTGCATTCATTCATTAATAAAGAACCCCCTTTGAAGATTATTCTACGACGTTACCGGCAGTAGAAGATGGAATCGTGATTCAAACAGTACCATCTGCTAACTGAAAATATGCCCCCAAAAACGTAAATAAGCTTGACATTTATTTAGTGGAAAATCGCTCATTCATAAAAAGCTCACTGGTAGCGATCAGTCAGTAACAACGCAAAATGCGATATAGACCTGTGTGGAGAAGCTGCCCCGGTAAATTCTACTACTACATTTAGTCATTTACATTTAGTCATTTAGTCACTACAGTACAGTACTAGACTACTGCTGTGTTCGTCTTGGTAGCGATTGCGTTGGTTGAATTCGATTTAAAGCTCCGTTGTACGGTTTAGGCTGAAATTAATTATTTTCATGAACAGATTGACAAAGTTTAGGCTGTGGCAATGAAGTTAAGGTTAGTAGTTAGATAGATTTTAGATTTAAGTAAGGAGAGTGCCGAACATGTTCTGTCGCCATTTGACTTCCTAAACAGCTGTGTCTCGCGTAGGCTACAGCGTTTCAGTGAGCAACACTGGTTTGAAACCACAGGTGATGATAATTTCACCCACAAATCGTTTACTTGTAATGTAATGTCATAATAAATCCTACAACGAAAATGTATTTGTGAGGAATGTTTATTTTAACGATTGACAACAGATGCATCATAGACCACTGTAGTATGTGTTGCCCGGGCAACAGAGGCTAATGTCATGATGCTAATACTTCAGTGAAATAGTAGACTACCGTTTCCAAAAGTAGATGTACTTCCTTAATAAAATCATCTTATATTGTACATTACACGTAAAAGTAAAATTAGTAAATAGTTATCACCCTGGCCTCTTTGCTTGTGGCGTTTCTGCAGCTGCCTTGCAGTAAAGCAGTTAGCTTAGCTATCTCCCAGAAGTTAACGAGCTGCTAAACTAATGTTCTGCTAGAGGTAGTCACGCGAGTTTTCGTGACGTTAGTGACGTAAGTAGCGTCAGTGACTGTGGCTAGCAAATTAGCCACCGTTAGCTTCACTTTTAGCCACAAAAACGTAACTTGAGCCTAAACCATGCAACGGAACGTAAATCCCAATAGAAGCAACTCAATCGCTACCAAGACGAAACGTTTGACACCTAGATTGTCTATGTAGGCCAAATATTGAGTTTTAGGGGGGCAAGAATAATAATATATATGTGAGAGAACAAAGGTTGTGCTCTCGCCGAAGGCTTGAGCACACCCAATTAAAATTAAAATAATGCATCATGACAGTTTGTATGATTTGAAATTGTCAATTATTATCACACTAGCATTAAAACATTTTTTTTTGTCATTTAGCAGATGCTCTAATCCAGAGCGACATACAGTAAGTACAGGGACATTCCCCCGAGGCATGTAGGGTGAAGTGCCTTGCCCAAGGACACTGTCTTTTTTCACGACGGGGAATCGAACCGGCAACCTTCTGATTACCAACCCGATTCCCTAACCGCTCAGCCACCTGACACCTAACTATCACGGCAAACAATTACACTGCACTGAAAGTAAAGTACAAAAAAATATATAACGAAACCTGTAATTATTACTTAATTATGAACGAATATTATTCATGTCTTACGAAACCTAGTCACGCGAAAGTGAACGAGGTAAAAAAATCCTTTCTGTTTCCTATTCTGAGCCTATGCAGGTCACGTGAAAAATGATCCAAAGACCCGTACCCGAAGACCCAGTCAAAATGAACTAATCATTTCTGTTTCCTCTAGCTACCAGTACTGAGCCTATGCATGTCACGTAAAAAATGATCCAAAGATTCGTACCCGGCAGATGAACGAATCATTCACCTCCCAACCGAGTCTTCGGATCAATGTTTCGTTCTTCTGCCAACCGAGTCTTCGGATCAATGTTTCGTTCTTCTGCCAACTGAGTCTTCGGATCAATGTTTCGTTCTTACACTTACATTTTACATTTAGTCATTTAGCAGACGCTCTTATCCAGAGCGACTTACAGTAAGTACAGGGACATTCCCCCGAGGCAAGTAGGGTGAAGTGCCTTGCCCAAGGACACAACATCATTTGGCACGGCCGGGAATTGAACTGGCAACCTTCAGATTACTAGCCTGATTCCCTCACCGCTCAGCCACCTGACTCCCCTGCTCTTCTGCCAACCGAGTCTTCGGATCAATGATCTGCCGGGTACGAGTCTTTGGATTACTTTTCACGTGACCTTAGTAACACATGAATGACATTCCTTCACAAGTAATAATTACAGGTTTTGTTATTTTAACTTTTTTTATTTATTAATCAGAAAATGAACGAATCACTCTGAGACTACTCGTTACTCCCGAGTTATGAACGATTCGTTCATGAACGATTCGTTCATGAACGACTCGTTCATGAACGACACATCACTACGTTAGTCTCTGTATTTTTTGCTCTGCACGTGCGATTCCACCGCTCTGATCCCCATTGTCCCAAGTTTGAAATTCTTCCGACACATAACGCAGTTCGCTTCATAAGCATTTCCAGGCACAACCTTATTACTCATTCTTTTCAAGCCATTTGTAATTGAACTTGCATTTCCCCATGTTTCTAAGTTGAGTGACTATCAACCATTGCTGTATTGCCGATGCTTTACGTCATCAAAAGCTGCGCAGTATTGTTTGCCTGGCAGAAAAGATTGCCTGCATTTTCGCAGTGACATGACACAACAAAATTTAAGACCCATCCAATCTGAATTTAAGACAATTAAATACTTTTTAAGGCCTTATTTTTAGGAAAAGTGATTTAAGACTTTTTAAGGACCCGTGTCCACTGTGTAAAACATACTAGTCAGCCATCTTTTTTTCTTGTATTATCTAAAATTGTCCCATTATACCACCTATTCAACCCAACCTCTACATACAAAATGTTTACTCTCTACTGCTCTAGCATTTCAATAGGCTCCTTGGAAGTCTGACTTGAAGTTGGTTAGCCCTGCCTGGCCATAAGTGCTGTGTTCTATTTAGCTTTCTCAGTGGAATCTTCCATCGCATTACAACATGTTACCTTAGAATCGTTGTCAACAGCGCTTGACATTGTCAACACCCAAATAAAGATTATAAAATGTATATGTACAAAATATATGAACTAAACTAAAAAAACCCACAAGCAAAACTTTGTCAACTTAAATATTTATAAACATTATTTTTGTCTAATCAATTCCGATTCCCAAATGTCCTACAAACAAATGTTTATCTTATATTGTATGTATGTGTGAAAGCGAGAATGAATGTTGAAATGCGTGTGTCTCACGGTCAATGCGTGAGGCTTGAGAACCCTGCAATGAGTTTATTATTTTAGATGTGTTTTGAGAAGACTAGCCTACAACAGGGTTGCAAACTTTTCAAAAAACCTTGGAGTGAGATTTGGTGGGGCTGTCACAGTTACAGTGAACCCGGCTCCACCCGTTCAGGGTTTAGATCTCGGCACAAGGCAACACAGAAGACTAGTACAGGCCGACGTACAAAAATATATTTTATTATTTAGTAAAAACAAGTATCTCCAGCCCCGCTCAGCCTGATTAGCAACCGGTGCGTTGAAACCCTCCCTCTCCCGTTCCACCCCGCGACTGGGCCAACCAATATTTTGCTGCGCTACCCAGCCCCGAGACGAGATTTCACGGGTGTTCCGTGTTCGCGCATCGTGAGCTTGAGTGTTGCTTCACTCAGTGTATCTGCGACTCGTCCATTACTGGTTACAACGTTAGCAGAACTACTTGGTTGTTTCCTTCTCAGCGTGAGAAATACAATGTGTGGCGTGAGAGCGTGTGAATTGGTTGAAATGCAAGAGAGTTGGCAGCCCTGCTACAATAAAAAAAAAAATATAGAGATATAGAATTCCACCCGCCAAAGTGGCTAGTAAGACTGACTGCTTTACCCGCCACAGACAAATTCTACCCGCATTTGGCGGGTGGGCGGGTGCTAATGTCATGCCCTGGTTGTCATAATCCACTTTCCCCCAAGTATTTTACGGGGTGATCTGTAAACTGTAAGCACTACATAATGGTGATTTGATTGTAAATTAGAGAAAGGGAAAGTTTGTTTACTATCTAGGGTAGACTTACTGACCTAAATCGAAAGTCTCTCTTCTATCGCACTACCTCGATGAGGTCCTCGTATCTCTGAGTCGTATCCATCCGTACCCGCCACCTACGGTCTTCTTCTGACAACCGTCTGGTGGTCCCACCTCTCAAGAGCGCCCGCTCCCAACCCAAGCTCTTCTCCTGTCTGGCCCCCCAATGGTGGAATCAACTCTGACTGTCTCCCCACCTTCAAGAAAAGGCTTAAGACGCACTTGTTCCGGGAGTACAACGGTACTTAGGAATGATTTGCTGGACCTGAAGTTAGCTTCCTCCAGGAACACAATGACTGTTATTGAGGCACTTGTTGCTCTTGTTGGTTAGTTTTAACTGATTTAACTTATTGTACTCGCTGTGAATTATATTATTGTTGCTTGCTTTTTCTACAGGTACACTCTTGCACCTTTTGAGGTTCATGTTGTTTAATTTGTAACTTATTTAACTACATGCTCTTATGGTTCTTTCCATTGGCACTTATTTGCTTTTCACAATGTATGCTTCATGTTTTGGCTACCCGCAATGTTTTGGGGCTACCTCGTTGTTATGATCAGTGACCTATGCACTTTTGTAAAGCTCTCTCTTGGAAGTCGCTTCGGATAAAAGCGTCTGCTAAATGAATAAATGTAAATGTATCCATCGATTGCTGTAGGATTTATTATCATTTATGCCCCTCTTGTGGATTATTGCTTTGATAATCTTTTAGTCCCACCGCGCGTCGAGATTACATGTAAAGTCAATGCAAACATGCAAATTTGCGCGAATGACGGCCAATTTGCCCTATATCTATCACTTGAGTTGAAATGTTCAACAATGCATAAACACAGAGTACTTTGTCTGATTCATAAGTATTTATTTCTGATACTTCCTAAGACTATTAACCCGTGTTATTTTAATTGATGTACTTGAGTTGGATGTACTTTTATTCATTAGCATTTATTTTTATTATTATTTCTACTTTGTATATCCAAAAATACTGCTTGGTTTGTTATTTGAAGATCAATGTCAATGAGTAATAATAATAATCATGAAAAAAATGAAAATTATATAAATAAAACATTATCACCAGACTCCAGTCTTCACGCCGAGTGCATTCTTTCACCACTTCTTGGAGCAACTATTTAGTTTTCTTAGTCTGTTTTGCCATGATTAGAGATCCAAAAGTGTCAACAATACCAAAACGTATTCTGTTTTGGTTTAGCGCATGGGCGCATGCCATGTGAGACAGCTATGCGCGCAGACTTTTAAGTTGAAGGTAGGGGTGCACCGATCCGATATTAAGATCGGATATCGGCCCCTGACAAAATAGCTGGATTGGTGATCGGAAAAATTCACCGATCCACTAGCCGATCAATATTTTTTTTTTCTCGGAGCACATCCTATGTCATTTGTCAGCAGCATGAGTTAACCGAACCTTTAGATGCGTTGCGTGAGTTCTAAATATTTCCGACGGTCCCCACAGCAAGCATAATGGTCGTAGCAATGATACTAGCATGCTAGTGATACTTGCTAGCCTTCTCATTAGCACATATTGAAGCCATACAGCGTTTGTCGCATAGTTTTTGTCTATCGGAAAATATTCAGTTGGAATTTTCGAAATCGCATATGCAACGTTACCCTGTGAGACCCGCATTCGAACGATCACATATGTGCGACGCTACTCCTTCTACACTGTAGATTCTACAGTATAGTAGAGTTGTTGAGCTGCAGGAATTTGGCGTGCTCCTAGCATTGTGCTTTTGGATGTGCTTGATTAAATTGGTAGGATTGTACTTTGCAATACTTCCACCACCCCTCAAATCATTTACTTTGCTAACAGCCGACGAACTAGTTGGCTAGTAATATCTCCACACAGCCGACTCTTTGGCTCGCTCCATGTTGCTTTTAAGTTTAGCTATCTGTCCACTGGTTGGACACGAGCTGTACACAGCATGGTGCAATGCTTCAAGCTAAAAACTTCCATGGTTCACACACCAGCGACAACAAATAAATATGAATTCAAATATTTTTACATCTTTACAATGTTTGGTAACTGTTTAATTACTATTGTATGTTTGACCAATACACTATTTTGTTTCTACTGCTACATTTTATTTATTTTAATACATTTGATTACTTTCTATTTTTGCATTTTGAATGCACAATAGTTTTTTTATAACAAATAAGAATTCAGTACATTACATCTGTTATTTTGTCTTAGTTAGGAAAATCTGGTGCCTTTAGTCTCTTCCACATGGTGGAAGGAAGGTATAAGGTGGGAGGTATACAGTTTATTATTAATTCAACAACGGTATCGGATCGGTATCGGGACTGAAAAAGTCGGATCGGTGCATCCCTAGTTGAAGGTTCCAAAATTCCCCCTAAACCTATATCAATGAAAGCTCCTATTGGGTCAAATGAGGTGTCAATCAAAAAGTCAGAGTGCAGTGGCTATTTTGAGACAGATTTTTAGGAATGTTTACATCTGAAGTTATGACCAAGTTTACATGAATGACTGGATGCTTCTAGGGGTGCAAAACCGAACCGAAAAAAACGAACCGTTCAACACACTACCCACGGTTCGGTTTGACATGTAACCGCGGTTTTTCGGATCTACTAGAAAACCTTTTTTGGGGGGGGGGGAAAACACAACCGAACACCCACAGAGCAGTGTTGCCAACTTAGCGACTTTCTCGCTATATCTGGCGATCTTTCCAAACCCTCCTGGCGACTTTTATGTTGTTGGAGACTTGCTGGTGTTTTAGAGACTCTGACATGAAAGCACGGATCGCAGTACTGTCCTCAAGGAGCAGCGGGTGCTGCCGTGAGCTCCTCTGCCTAAGCACTCACAGGCGGTCAGTCTCACTATTGACCTTATTCCGGAAGTCGCGATGGGCGCGGCCATCCGTGTATTCTGATTTCCGGTTTAGATACTTTCCGCTTTATAACGGTACTAAAAGAGAATGAGAGTGTTCTCAATTTATGATATTAGTAGATACAAGATTATAACCAAATGTATGGGCATGGCTAGAGCAAAACAACTGCTGCAATGCATCTAAATGTAATGTAAAGCTTTTGAAACAACGCAGCAATCTAATTATTTAATAGATGCGTCTTTCTAATTGCCATTAGATAGGAGGGAAGATTACTAGTGCACAACATATAACAAATCTGGGAAACGCGGCCAGTGTAAGTTTTAACACGTTGCATAAAGCTTGTACCAAAGACCCTCAATGAAAAAGTTGTTACTATTTATTATTACAGCACAATTTGTCACTCATACATTGCAGTTTATGGCTAATAGCAGAGACCTGATGTAAAAACTAGAACCTCAAGTAGATAACAAGAAGCTAACGTTCTACTGCTAACAATGCTAGCTGGCGGAATAAGGTGAATAGCCTCGCGCAGCACCACTACTTTCCTTACTGAGGAGTTGGCAACACTGCTGGAGAGATGCAAATCATACGAAGCCAGGCACGTGTAAAGTATGCTAACCAGGGCTATTCCGGAACCTGTTTTATTGGATACGGCACCTTTGTCACTATGGAAAATGATTTGCCTAAATGAAAAAAATAAATTACTGTTTGTGTAGTGTTCAATGTTGTTATATGTCTTGTTAGTCTTTATCCCCCATTGAAGTTTCACAAAAATCTTGTGTTTGCATTTTCGATGCGTTTTGAGGTGAATTTTCAGGTTAAGACGAGGGGGAGGCACTTCAAGTGACACTTGAGCTTGTGCTGGTTGAGTAGGCTAGCTGTTAGCCTTGCTGTGCAAAGATGGCGCCGATGATGGCTGCCTCGGTCGTTAGGTGCGCTCTTTTTTGTCTTGTTTTGTCTGTTAATTCAGTGTTCTGCCAAGATTTCCGGGGTTCTCTAACTAGAGAAGTACTTCTAAACATCAGGACTACAACTCCTGTGGATTTATTTCCCACTTTTCTGCTTCCAGCGGCGGAATTAGTGGGAATTATAGTCAAAGCCACCCTCGGCTTTGTCCTAGCAGCGAAGCGCCGTAGGAGAGGCAAACGAGCCGGTGCTCTGGTGCGACTCCGTCGGCGTGGGGCACGCACAGCGTTACCGGGGATATTTCTCTCCAACGTGCGTTCACTGAGCAACAAACTGGATGAACTTCAGCTACTGGTGTGGAAAAACAGAGACTTTCATTCATCTTCCGTTTTGTGCTTTACGGAGACATGGCTGAGTGAACTGATCCCAGACTCTGCGCTACAGCTAGCAGGTTTCAAACTGCTGAGAGCGGATCGTAACCCTGTGCTCTCTGGCAAAACGAAAGGCGGTGGTATTTGTTTTTACATTAACAGTGGCTGGTGTGAAGATGTGACAGTGATTCTGCAGCACTGTTCTCCTGATCTGGAATCATTTTTTATTAACTGTAGATCTTTTTACTCGCCACGAGAGTTTGCATCATTCATTCTGGTTGGCGTCTACATGCCTCCGCTGGCTAGCGTTAACGAGGCTCAACGTGTGCTCGCCAGCCAGATACTGAGTGTGGAGCATGAAAATCCGGATTCCTTGGTTATTGTGCTAGGCGACTTTAACAAAGGCAATCTCACTCAAGAACTCCCAAAATATAGACAATTCATCAAATGCCCTACCAGAGAAGGAAACACCCTGGATCACTGCTACTCTACAATCAGCAAAGCATACCATGCGGTCCCCCGAGCAGCACTGGGTCACTCTGACCACGCCATGGTCCACCTGATTCCTGCATACAGGCAGAAGCTAAAGCGCTGTAAGCCTGCTGTGAGGACATCAAAACAGTGGACCAGTGAAGCTATGGAGGATCTGCGGGCGTGCTTGGACTGCACTGACTGGGACATGTTCACGACTGCTACCAATAGTCTGGATGAGCTCACAGAGGCTGTGACATCATACATCAGCTTCTGTGAGGACTGCTGTATACCAACACGCACCAGGGTAAGCTACAACAACGACAAACCCTGGTTTACAGCTAAACTCAGAAGGTTGAGGTCAGAGAAAGAGGCCGCGTTTAGGAGTGGGGACAAAGACAGTTTCAAGGAGTCAAAGAACAGGTTTAGCAAGGCGGTGAGGGAGGCTAAACGACTGTACTCAGAGAGGCTAAAACACCAATTCTCTGCAAACGACTCTGCTTCTGTCTGGAGAGGGCTCAGGCAAATTACCAACTACAAGCCCAGAGCCCCCCACTCCACTAACGACTCCCGCCTGGCCAACGACCTGAATGAGTTCTACTGCAGATTTGAAAGACAATTGCACAGTCTTGAACTACCCCTTCCCACCCAGGAGGCCTCCCACCTCCCCCCCTCTACAGTGACGACTCTCTCCATTCAGGAGGGTGAAGTTAACAGACTTTTCAAGAGGCAGAACCCCCGCAAAGCAGCTGGGCCGGACTCTGTCTCTCCAGCCACCCTCAAGCACTGCGCTGACCAGCTGTCTCCGGTGTTTACCCACATCTTTAACACCTCCCTTGAGACATGCCATGTGCCAGCCTGTCTCAAGTCCTCCACCATCATCCCTGTGCCCAAAAAGCCAAGGCCAACAGGACATAATGACTACAGACCCGTCGCCCTGACCTCTGTGGTAATGAAGTCTTTCGAGCGCCTGGTGCTGGCACACCTTAAATCCATCACTGACCCTCTACTGGACCCCCTGCAGTTTGCCTACAGAGCCAACAGGTCTGTGGACGATGCAGTTAACATGGCCCTCCACTTCACCCTACAGCACCTGGACTCCCCAGCATCCTATGCCAGGATCCTGTTTGTGGACTTCAGCTCTGCCTTCAACACCATCATCCCCGCCCTGCTTCAGGACAAGCTCTCCCAGCTGAACGTGCCTGATTCCACCTGCAGGTGGATCACAGACTTCCTGTCTGACAGGAAGCAGTGCGTTAAGCTGGGAACACAAGTCTCTGACTCCCGGTCCATCAGCACCGGATCACCTCAGGGCTGCGTCCTTTCTCCTCTGCTCTTCTCCCTGTACACCAACAGTTGCACCTCCAGTCATCCGTCCGTCAAACTCCTGAAGTTTGCGGACGACACCACCCTTATTGGGCTCATCTCTGGTGGAGACGAGTCTGATTATAGGTGGGAAGCGGCCAACCTGGTGACCTGGTGCAGCCAGAACAACTTAGAGCTCAATGCTCTTAAGACAGTGGAGATGGTTGTGGACTTCAGGAGGAACACAGCCCCACTCACCCCCATCACCCTGTGTGACTCCCCAGTCAACACTGTGGAGTCCTTCCGCTTCCTGGGCACTATCCTCTCCCAGGACCTCAAGTGGGAACTGAACATCAGCTCCCTCATCAAGAAAGCACAACAGAGGATGTACTTCCTTCGGCAGCTGAAGAAGTTCAACCTGCCAAAGACAATGATGGTGCACTTCTACTCAGCCATCATTGAGTCCATCCTCACCTCCTCCATCACCGTCTGGTACGCTGCTGCCACTGCCAAGGACAAGAGCAGACTGCAGCGTATCATCCGTACTGCTGAGAAGGTGATTGGCTGCAATCTGCCTACCCTCGAGGACCTGCACACCTCGAGGACCCTGAGGCGAGCGAGGAAGATTGTGGCCGACTCCTCCCACCCTGGACACTCCCTGTTTCAGTCACTCCCCTCCGGCAGAAGGCTGCGGTCTATCAGGACCAATACCTCACGCCACAAAAACAGTTTCTTCCCTTCCGCTGTTGGCCTCTTCAACAAGGCCAAGGGACCACACTGACTCAAATGACTTATTGCTTAAAACACTCTGCTTTTGCACTGCACCACAACATGGTATCTTGTACATTTGTATTTTTTGTAATATTTGTATTTTTGTATTTTTATATTGTAATTTACGGCAACTTATATTTATCCCACTTAGTACTGCTAGTTTATGTACCCTTAGTATAGTTAGTCCACATATTTAAATTTTAGGTATATATTTATTGTATGCACCTTCCTGCCAAAGCAAATTCCTTGTCTGTGCAAACTTTCATGGCGAATAAATCCCCCTTTCTGGTTTCCCTCAGGGGAAAAAATGTCAGACAACAGACAACAAAATGTGCTTAACTTTTTCAAATAAGTCCCACAAGTAGCCTGTGCTGTTTACATGGTCATGGTCACATGATGGACTGTTTGTCTCATCCAGTGCGTTTTTTTGGTTAATTGAATCCGATGGATAATTGACGCTTGTAAAAATGATTGTTGCAGTGTTTATTTTTAAATTTTCACACCCATGCAGTGCATGTTCTTAAATAAAAATATACATTGCCCTGATGTACAAGCAGGTTTTTTTTGTCAGAGAAGCTATGTAGGCTGTGTATTTTTTTGTGTTCGGTTTTTTCGGTTTAATACTCCAAACCCCGTTTTGAGTCGCCTTCTGCGCTTCGGGACCTCCCACCTCGCCGGATATACAGAAAATACACCGAAAATACAGAGAGAACACTGAAATTGTAATGTTTTTTTCTTCCCCCTAATTTGCGAACCAAAACCGAAACCGAACCAAAAAACCGAACCGAACCGTGGGCTTGTTGAATTGTTGCACCCCTAGATGCTTCAGTCGCAAATTTAAAATGATGCAGCAAGTGTCCATGGCTATCACTCGCAGAGCCAGAGGGGTGGCCGGGGTGGCACTGGACCCCCCTGATATTGGACTGGCTATCCCCGGCAATTGGATGCTGATTGACATTTAATTTATCTTGTTATTAAAAGAAGCGTTTCTTTTGACATCTGGCAGCGCATTCTTTCAATTGAGGATATTTCCACAGTTCACCAGTCAGTCACAAATCACTACGCCAGCGTCTGATACAGCGACGGAAGACAAGAGCATCATATTATCGTTTTAAGGTTTAGCATTGGAGGTTGAAGCTTCCTGAACAAAATGTTATGAAAGTTGAGTTGCTGGGCCGCAGAGCCATAGAAAAAGATGCATATTGGCAATTTGGTTCCATAACATATTAAGATAAGAGAAATGTCTCTGTTTTTGTTTGGCACTTAGACTTAGCACTACCGTAGTAATTAACAGCGCAGTTGTCGTACTGTGGTGTAGTTGATTCAATTTGTTTTTTTTCATTTTCATTTATATAGCACACTTTTAAAACAACAGTATCATTTAACCATTTGAAATCTATTGTAATGACCTGACTAGGTCAGAAAGGAACAATCGTCCAGGCATAAGATGAAGTTCCCGAATTGACGTTTATTAACCACACGGTACACAGGCTACTAGTAAGCCAAACAGCTGTTTGGCCCTAGCCCACGCTAAATAAAATAAAGGTAGTGTGAAGGAATGATAACTTTACTGCTAATCAATTCTGCTATACCAATCACTACCTCAAGTATATAAAATGTGTAATGCTTAATACTAAAACATATATACAAATGTGATCAATTACTTTAATTAAAGGGGTGATTGACTGTTTTTTGGGGGTATTTCACACTGTTCCTTAAGGTCTCCGAATAGGGTATGTAACATTTGTTGGGTTGAAAACGGCCCGGGTGCTGTTCTATGCCCCCTGATAGATCCTGGGAAAAAACACTCGCTTTTCTCCTTTTATGGTATGCTCATTAATATTTAGATGAGCTGCGCGCTGATTGGTTGGTTTTCAACGAGTGAAGCTGGGGAGCAAAAACGCAACACGGCCAACAGCACTCACTGAAACACCGAAGGTGGAGACTTGAAATAAAAATGCGCAAATAAATCTATTGTGTCTACACAACACTGTTTTCAACAGATTGACTAGATATCATTTGAAATGATAACGTTAGTTGTTTCCCACTTCTGTTGTCGAAGCAAACTGGATTGACTTAGGTGGGTAGAACGTTCCAGCTTATAGCAACCAAACTATATCGTGATTCGCTTAGTTAGCTAGCTCTAGACATCTTGCTGAAAAATAACCTGACAAAGATCTGGACAAACATGCATCGTGAATTGTAGATTTACATAACAACACGGGATATTTATTTGAATGAAACAGTCAGGAACATGAAACAACGTTAGCCCCATTGCCAATAAACTAGGCTAAATCATCACACATTCTACCTATGCTCTTGCGTTAGCAACCTAACTAGTTTACATGCCTACAGTCTAGGTGTTTTCGCTATCTAGCTGTTCTTGCATTCCTTGCAAATCAGCGTTAATAAAAAGCCGATGAGCTAGAGTCTAGCTAACATTGACTAGACGGGCATGGCTGATGTTTGTCTATACCGTAGCGTAGAAGATCTCTGTGCAGTTCGACCCTCGACACATTTGCGCGAACCATTTCACCAGGGACGGTTTTGAAAACCTGGGACAATGTAGCTAAAGCAGGATTTGCTATGAAGCTGTTGCTGAAAAGAGGTGCTTTCCGACCTTACGTTCATCACAACCGCAAGCTGTAGTATGATTTTGTCGGTAACAGTTATTAGCAATGCTAATTTTTTTTCGGAAGCTTCCCTTTTAATGCCGACTACAGCTAGTCTAGCTAGAGTCATTTGCTAAGTAAAGTATGTTGATGTGTTTAGAAACGTATTTAGCATTCTACCTATGCTAGATACAGGAGACGTTAGCATTGCTAATAACTGCTACCGACAAAATCATACTGTAGCCTACAGTATGATTTTGTGATGATATTACAGCTTGCGGTTGCGATGAGCGTACGGTCGGAACAGCACATCTTTTCAGGTTCAGCTTCTTAGCAAATCCTGCTTGAAATTGTCCAAGGTTGTCAAAACTGTCTTGGGTGAAATGTTCAGAGCAAATGAGTGTCGAACTTCACCTGGATCTTCTCATAGACAAACAGCAGCCATGCCTGTCGAATGTTTGGCTCCTTGGGAAGACTATAGTGTTAGCCTTCCCTGTACAGCCTGGACAGCATTTACAACCGTGGTCCATTTTCAATATCCTTGTTATACTTCGAAACATTATTCTTTGTAATTGCTTAGAAGTAGCCTACACAGATCAGCGCGCAGCTAAACTAGCATCGGAGATCTACGCTACCTCGGACTGGGCAAGAACACCAGTGAGTGGGTCTGGATGTACATTTTGGGCGTGACAAAGATACAGACGAGAGCCAAAAAAGGCGGTCCCTGCAATCAATCACCCCTTTAAGAACAGATGAACTTCTGCAACAGGACGCTTCTAAGTCTGTGGAGAGTAACCCATGTGTTGAATGTAACTTTTGATGTGAGATGGAATGCTGAAGGTCAGCACACTGACTGGGGAGGCTAAATGGTGGAGGTGTGAGCACAATGGGCCCCTCAGCTCTTTTGAGTAAAAAGTGTCAACATCAGGAGATAAGGAGACGCATTGGGTGTGGCGGATGTAACTCCTCTGGCGGTTGGACGTCATCAGACCAACTGGTCTGTCCCCCCACTGGACATTGTGTCCTCCCATTGGATATTCTGTCCATGCCCCCTTCCGTTGGACATCATTTGCTCCCCTTCCCATGACATGATCAGACCTTGGGATGGTCTGTTCCCTACCTTGGAGACTCTGTCCCCCTTCTCCTGCACGTCAGCAGATCCTTGGACTGCCCACCCTGGGTGACCACGAGCGCCCTTGACACTTGATAGGATGGCCACATTCCCTCCCCATTGTCTTCTGAGCAATCACCTAACAAACACCTCCCCCTCCCTCTCTTGGGGGTACAAGACCTGTCTCCTGAAGACAGGGAGACAGAACTTAGACTGGGCAGAACTCTGATTTCAGTCAAGACTACTTTCTCACGAAGTCCTTCATTATCATCTACTCTGTAACTCTTTGCTCTCTGAAGCTGTATGACATCATCGACTGGTTTTACTGCTCTAGACTAAGAACATCCTGGAGTGATGTATTCTTTATGTATTCTTGTGATTTCATCATTACTTATTAATAAATTACAAATAACTTGGTCCAGTATTTAACCTTGTATCATTCTCCACTACCCAGTTTGACACGCCTTAACAATCCCACAAAACAATAGTGACCGTCTCTTGTGAAACCCAGACGTAACAGAAAGAACAGACGCTAAACCTGGTCTTAACTTTGAATGCTCCATCCCCCTGCCCAACCCCCCTCCCCCTTCGCCAAACCATCAGGATGCCTGGCATCCGAACATTCTGGGCATTCCCGTGATTGGCAGACAGCAGGTTGATTGGCATGTCGGACCCCGCGAACACTACTGGTAAACAACCAACAGCCTAACATATAACACACGTCTTTCTGTGTGGGTCGCTACACTATTTTTGTACTTTAACTGCTAAGATTCCTTGATGAGATGCCTTATCAATCTATTAACATTACAAAACATTAACACACTGCAGTCAGATAGCTACCCTGTGTGCTATTGTATAATGCCTGTTTGAAATACGTATTTCAGAGTAGGGCTAGCCATGATCTAGTAACTTAAAGGCTGGTAGTTGATTGAAGATAATAATGGGGATATGTTTAAGATTGAGATTGGACTCAAATGTGGGTAATTGGATGTGTAGGCCTACATGTTATTTTTGCTTAGGGTTCACTTCAAACATTAAAAAAGGGTGAGATAGCAGACTTCTTCAAAAAGCTGAGCAAACAGGATCAGGTGGAAATAGACCCCAGTCCATGCACCACCCCAAGACCTCAGAGCAGCTCCCTCCCCGAGGCTACAGGCACCAGGTCAGAGCATAGGCAGTCAGTCACATGCCAAGTTTAGCTTGTGTTTGTAGGCCACACATGTAAGCCTACTTAAGCCTCACTTTAAAATGTTGGTTGTTGATTCATGAGTGTTCTTGTTTTGATGACTGTGGCATTTTTTGTGTGACTATACACTAATAGTCAAGTTTTAATGTAAAGGATTCATCAAAGGATCTAACCTTTAACCTGGTTAGACCCAGATTATATATTCATGAAAACAGAGTGACCAAAGTCTCTCCAGTTTGTGAGTACAGTACAGTGTGTGTAAGAAAGAAATGAGTTGCAATTCAGACGTAGAGACGCAGTCTATTCATAGTAAATGTAGAATTTGATTAAAGTAACCCTAGTGGACCATACTAGGCCACACTGAAGAACTCAGGCTTAAGTACATTTGAATTTATATTTCTCATCAGCAATCATATGAATAATCTACACTGCTTAGATGCCAGGCTAAGGCTACACACACATTTTCAGTCTTGGTCTGTGGACCCCCTGAAGTAGCCCTGGCCACCCCTTGGCCACCCCATATATAAAAGTCTGGTTCCGCCACTGATGGCTATTTATGGATGTAATACATTGTTTGGACGAAATCTTTTACTTGGTCTAAAACAAATAAATGTGTGCGTCGTATAGTTTAGTACCAAACAATCCTACGGCCCGCCAAACCTAATCCTAACCATTTGGTCTAACATTTCTACTCACCTATTTGTCGATTTAATTGATTTAATTGAAGAATACATCACAACAGAAAATTCTAAACAGCTCTGTCCTCTGTTGTGTAATACTAGGTTTTCCAAACTGAATTTGTAAGGAATAATCCACTAACTGTTACAGCCATATTGGCTAAAGTGAGGTTTTGCTGCTCTCTTATAACCAATGGCAGACTTGCTTCAATGTAATACTTAATGCCAATTGCTTTAGGAATGGGAGATCCATGCTTATTGGTTATTTATGCGGAAGGAGGTACAAGTCAATTAGCCTCCCTTCTGCCTCTATTGGAAGCGTATTTAATGTAAACAAATGATGTTGCAATATTTGAACATCCATTAAATTTAGTAACGAGAGGAGCAGTTATCTTTAAAAAAATCTATACATTATGGTCATCATCAACAAGGTATGAAACATTTTGTAAGAAAGTCACTTTTATTGCTTTATCTACAATCATTTCTGAGTAATTTTTAAGAAGGCTCAGATTCCTTTGCCTCCACTGACGAGCCGCTACTGGTTACATACCATGCATGCCTGACTGAGCCTATACTCCATCACCAGCACTTCCTGCAGACTCATGGTGGCTCCCTGCTGCAGTTGTTTGAAGGTTATCTTTAGCGACGTAGGAGACATCTGGGATAAAATCTGTGAAATAACACAAAGAGAAAAATACATAGTTCTATGCTTAAATAATACATAAAAAAGCACAAAACTTCACAAAAAGGTATTTACCCAACATCTGAATTCAATAGATTTCTTTAAAGAGTGTACGGTTTTCCATAATTAATTATTAGAATTGCCATAAGCGGTCATTCAGATTCCAAACTCTAATCTCTCGGTTTCATGATAAACACGCAATGAAACATTTTCAATTCCATTCAACTATTGTATGATTAGCCAATTTAATCGAATAGTTTATATTTGTAAGCATATTAGCAATAGCACCCCAGACCACTAGCAAAGTTTCTTGGACATAGACAATAAGAGTGGCAAAGCAACAATCAGCCGCGGGAAAGATCTAAAGTAAAAAATGTGTGCGGTTAAAATGACTGTGTATGGCCGAAATAGGTAAAAGTAATCTTTTCTTTGCCTTGACTGTGATTTCGAATATAATACCACAATATATTCATATTTGACACATGTTTTTCTAAGAGTACATCCAGGCGTTTTCTAAAAGGGCCTTGTGGAGACTCCAAAAGGACCCTGGTAACCAAGGCCAATACTTAGGATAAGAAGGTATTATTTTTCATAATTGTTATCTCTAATGAAAGGTGGTACTTAGAACTATCATATATTATCCCCCATTAGTATTGCTGAAACTGAAGCATGAACACATTGGAGTGTTTTATCTGATTCACCAGAAAGAACCTTGCTTCTGTCTGCCATTTTGCGCCTGGACTTTTATTTTGAAGATAAGAGGTGAAATCATTATTATTATGTATAACAAGTTTAATCTTTACCACAGTCTCTAACATCTATCTAGCACAGGGGGAAAAGGGGTTTAGGGGTTCAACTACCCGGGGAACCATTTTATTAGGATTCCTCCGTTAGGAGGAAACCTATTGGACCGATTCGACAAGAGCACACCCAATAATACCAACAATATACCACTGATATATATTTGGTGGCCGAGCAGCAAAGCTGCTCCCTCTTCTGAGGATGTCCAAACGATTTGGTGTCATGTGATCACTGGGCGTGGCCGCAGGAAGCAAAAATTTGTTTTGGCCAATAACTGTTGATTTGATTGCATTTATTAAGTGATTCCTTTGTCTCATGATATCTTGGGACATCCCGTGTGTGACACATGATAAATTGTTATAACAGCCGAATTGATGCAGCCGCCATTTTGAATTATTGAAAAAAAACAAAGTGTGTCCAATCTTCACCAAATCTGGCAGAGATTATCTTCAGACCAAGCCTCTCAAAAGCCATTGTATGTTTTTTTGATTTTCAAAACCATTTGCCCGATACAGCCAATCAAAATGTGCCGTTAAGCCAGCAAACAGGAAGTTGGGTCGTATCTCAGCAAATCTTTGATGGATTCACACCAAACTTGCTGCATGCACTCGGAACCCTGTTCTGAGGATGTCTAAAATGTTTTATGGGTCATTTGACTGCTTGGCCACCTCATTGCTGCTTGCAGCTATATTAATTATTATGTTTTACCCATGGGAGTCAATGGCAGCCCCTAGACCAGTAGCGTAAAAAGTTGCGAAATTTGGCATGTTGAAACTGCAGACCATTAGTAACTACCATAGCAAACATGGGCCATGTGAGACAATAGGTGGCGCTACAGGCCACACCCCAATATGTCAATTTTCAAAGTGATGCCATTTGCAGGCCATAAATCCCCAAATTCTGAAATTCATTACATATGGCCTTATTTCTCATGAGGAACAAAAAAGCCTTAAAGAACCTATAAAGGCCACCATATTGGATTTTTCTGTACAATAAAGATTAAGGAAACAAGTTTTCGCTACTCCTCCTACATTTTTGGTCGAATTGACTTCAAAATTGCCAGAGATGATCTCCGGACTGAGCCTCACAAAAGTGATCAACACCAAACTTGGTAGTTCACGAGGAAGACACTACAACATGTGCAAAGGCATTTCGTGACCTGCGCTGGGAAAGAAGTAGTAGTACATAACCTACACTCACTTCCTTTAGTAGTGTATCCTGACTTTCATAAAGTTATTGTTGTAGTCAAAGCTTTTAAAGAATGGATCTCTGCATGATGGACCTGACCAGAGCACAGGTGGCCTTACAGAACACGCTTCAAAGTTGTCACTTTCAAGGGTGGCATTTTGACCATCAGGCCAAGATGTCTGGAAGTTGGATGCATGCCTTATTTCTCACGGGGAACAAAAAAAGTCTCAAGAACCCTTAATGTCAGCAGCATGGAATTTACTCTACAGTGACAATTTGTGAAGAATTTCAAAAAATGACTTAAAATCAGCCATTGCTCCAATTGTCTTGAACTGTTGTGTACATGTATGAAATACATGTCTGTATCATGTCAATTTTTGCAATGTTGAGGAGGAACCCGCCATTGCTGCCTGCAGCTATATTTAGGGTTCCTCCGGTAGGAGGGAACCTACTGTTTTTGTTAGTATTCCTATTATTATTTTTATATTTTTATATTTATATTATATTTTTATTATTATTATTGGGTGTGCTTTGCCTTCGGCAAGGGCACAACCTTTGTTCTCTCACATATATATTAACCCGTTAAGGAGTAGCGTCACACATATGTGATCGTTCGAAAGCGGGCCCCACAGAGTTTTTGGGGGCATATTTTCAGTTTACATTTACATTTATTCATTTAGCAGACGCTTTTATCCAAAGCGACTTCCAAGAGAGAGCTTTACAAAGTGCATAGTTAGCAGATGGTACTGTTTGAATCGCGATTCCATCTTCTACTGCCAGTAACGTCGTACAATAATCTTCAAAGGGGGTTCTTTATTCATGAATGAATGCAATATGAGTAGGCTAAATGCCTGAAAATATAACGAGAAGGGAAAAACTTAAAAGGACGTTTAAGTCATAGAGATTAGGTCAATTGGCGAGACACATACACAACATTTCAGGCAATTGTGGGCTGACCAAGCCCCCACTCATTCCTTGGCTTGAAGTGAAGGCCCTTGTGGATCTTGATGGTAATGCATTTTAGAAAAAGTTCTCAAAATCCTGAAACATTGATAGTATAGGCCATGAGTAACTACCACACCACAAATGACCCACCATTACCCATAGGAGGCGCTACGGCCACGCCCCAATTGTCCATTTTCAAAGTGATGGCATTTCCACCCCATCATTCTAAAATGCCAGAAACATATGTAGTGCCCCCTACAGTACAGCTGACTACGCCACCCCTTGAGCTAACTGATAGAATAGTGTAGAGCAAGGGGAACTCTGCCCCAATGAGTGTACAGACACAGGTAAGTTAGAAAAATACAAAACTACAGTCTTTATTTCATACATTGAAGGAGGTCGTACAGGCTGGTCAATAAATACATAAAAAAAGGTGGGAATCTTCACGGCCACAAGTTAAGATCAGTCAAGCCAAAGAGGATGAAAGCTAGTGGAAGCTACGGTCTCGATACCACACGTGAATAGAAGTGCACGCAACCCTTAGGGCAACCCACTGCAAACTTCAAGTTTGGATGAAACACTCAGATAATTGCTACGGACAACACAGCACTGCAACACTAGTCACTCAGTGAAGTTATACTATGGAGACCGGCTTCCCAAAGCTTACAGGATGTTATGGCTTGACCAATAACGGGGGTGACTACAGGGAAGACAATGAACAAAACAAAAGAAAGAAAATTCCTCTAACCTGGGGCTCACAACACGTTCAACAAAACATACAAACAGTCCCAAGGCTAGAGGGAAAATCAAAGCCCAGTCACTCAGAGTAACAAACTCACATGCGTACAATGAACCTCAAAAGAACAGCAGCTAGCACGCCGCGAAGCTGCATTGGTCTAAAAAACAAACAAACAAAACACAGTAAAACAATGCTTGCATTCCACAATACACCATGGCATGGTTCCACATACCTGTGCAGTCTGATTAGTTCACTACTGATCAATCAGAACACTGCTGGGACCACGATTCACGGCCACGTCTCTGTTGGCTCCCAAACAGAGACCCACTTAATAGGTTGGCACAAACAGACTGAGAGGCTAAGGAGAAACATTGTTTAGACATACCTCGCACGAGCCACAGCGCCCACAACACTGCCTCACACAAACAGTGCCAACAGCATGGAAGAGCTACCTGGCTAAGGATCCCAGGGGTCAGTATTTATGCCAGTCCCAATTACTGCCCATGCCCCGCCCCTAATAAGGATGTCATAGAAGCACAGGAAAGAGAAACCTCCAAACAGACAGGGTGCCCTCAAGCAACGAGTACCACAGGCTACACATACATGTCTTATTTATCATGGGAAACTATATCCACCATGTACGGTGAACATTTTGAAAATGTACAAATATCTTCGTATGAACTATGACTCCAATTGACTAAAAATGTGGTTTGATGTGTAGGCCACATGTAGTTATGCTTGTTTGAGACCACAATAGCTATGGGAATAAGAGTGAGTCCAATAAGGAGGATGTGAAACTCAATGCTCTGAGTTGGTACATGTCAGTGTAGGCAGAGGTAGCCTTTTAAACCTCTGCAGCCACGCCCCAATTTGCCCATTTTCAAAGTGATGCCAGTTGCATCCCATTTGTCCCAAAATTCTGAAATTCATTAGATATGCCTTATTTCTCATGAGGAACAAAAAAGCCTCAAGAACCTATAACGAGACACACAACATTTCAAGAAAGTGTGGGCTGACCAAGCCCCCACTCACTCCTTGGCTTGAAGCAAAGGCCCATGTGGCTCTTGATGGTATTGCATTTCCAATTTTGTATGCAATGGTAAAAAGTTCTCCAAATCCTGAAACACTGGGCCTCATTCACCAAATGTTCTTACGAACAAATTTGTTCTCAAACCCCACTTACGCAGTTTTCACGAAGATTCTGGCATTCACCAATGTTTTCTTATTTGGGATTTGTTCTTAGGTAAGAACAGAATTTACGCACACCCAAGAGCACTCTTACGCACAATTGAGAGCTGACATGTTTGCGCAAAATAAGTAGTTATACCGTTTTCGTCCGTTCTAATTTAAAATAGAATATTTCTCTCCTTTATAATTTTCCAACTAATAATTTTCATTATTTTACACATGTTCTTTTTGTTTGTTTTAATAAATACACACTACACTTACACTTCTGCTCATTTGTAAAGCACTTTGAATTTCCATTGTGTATGAATTGTGCTAGGCCTATATAAATACAATATTTTACAATCGCTATGACAATTTTTTCAATACTTCTAACAAGTTTCCTAAACTCTTGACAGTTAGCACAACATCCGTCTGTATTGGCTATAGCATTAACACATTTCTTGTTGCTTTGACACAAAATGCATAGAATAAACACAAATGTTAAATGCCTGAACTTCTTTTACACACAAGCTCAACCAAGACCAAAACAATCGATTTTTACTGCCCAATTTACCAATGATTTCACACTGTATGTCGGAACAGATAACATCATGTTCAAAACCTAACTTATTGGCTAAAGTCAAAGTGAACAGCTGTTCATATTGTAAATTGAAATACAAACATATCCCCTGTATTTTATTCCATTGCTACTGAGAAACAGCTGGTTGAAGTTATGCAAATACTGTAAATCACAGCTGATTCCCAACTCGGAAACACTCGGGTGTATACAGTAAGAGGACCTCTTTGAGCTGATCTTATGTGGAAAAAGAACAATACAGAGAAACACGAAGAAAGAAAGAATATGTAATGCCTGCATGAGGGAGAGGAAGACAAGTACCAGGACAAGGGAGAGGAGTTAGAATGTGTGGTGGTGCTCAGAGAAGGGCCAGAGCTAGGGTAACTGATGAAATATTGTAAATGGCAGCTATATTGCATATTTCTTGCAGTAATGTCCTGTTGCAACTGAAGCCTTTACTGCAGCAATTATGTTTCTGTCTTCTTTTTTTCAATACAGTAACCGTACATTCTATAAAGCTACTCTGAGATGGGTCATTCATTTTTTGTTCTGAATTTCTGCAACAAAAGAAACAAAATGCATGCATTTACTAAAACCAACCAAACAAAAATGTAAAGAGGCTTCAAAAGAAACTGCATTGCAAAACACAATCTATGATCCATATACTGTGAGACCTGACACATACTGTATAATAGAATGCAGTTTCTGTTATTTCATCTGATGTTAGTGTTTTTTATGACATGTGCTATGATTGATTAAATGTTCCTGTTGAAAGAGAACGTGTGTTAGTGTTTTGGTAGACATGGTGTATTGTTTAGTGTATTTTTGTGTTATGAAAATTAGTGAGTTTAGTTTACAATGTGTGATTTTAAGCGTGAAATTAATTACGTTTTGCCAATTGTGTGTGGTAGGTATGTTGGTGCATTAAGAGTTAAGGAAACTTGTTAGATGTATTGAAAAGATTGTCATAGCGATTGTAAAAAAAACTGTAAACTAGCCTTGCTTTGCCTTCAATTCAAATAAATTATGTTAACAGGGAACGTTGCCATCCAATAATAAGCGACTTATCACTGTATTTATAGGCCCAAAGTAGGCTTATTCCGCACACTAGGACTACACCACACAATGGCGTATTTATTGCTGCTGCAAAATTTTGCAGATCGTTCCCTGAGGAGGGAACACATCCTCCTTGACCATACCGATTTATTTGCAGAGAGCGACGAGTAGGCTACCTGCTGGAACGCTTTAGGCTACCAAGAGCAGTCCTCATGGATATTTGTAACAGTCAACTGATTTCTATGTTTTTTTGCTTAAGAATTCAGATTAAAGTTAAACCATTTTTTTTTCACTTCATCAGTTCTGCGCCCTTCTCCAGATACAGCGTTCACTGCATGGGTAATTGCATTCCATGCATCGGTTTTATTTACTGCTTTGTATCCACCGCTGACGCTACTAAATATGATGTGTCATTTGTCGCTAACTTCTTGCAGCTGTACCTCCACTTCAGAATTACAAAAGTTTTTCTGTCTTTTGTCAAGGCCTCCACCGTCTTTACCACGTCTTTTTGACATTTCTCTGAGTGTGCACACGGCCCTGCCATCTCATGCCCTTTTATGGGAATTAACGGGGCGTTTACCTATGCTAAATAGGAGCAACGGGGCACAGGCTTTCAACTTAAACTCAAACCTGCGAACAATTCTGCTGTTTAGGAACACGTCATGAATCACACGTAGACTTTTCTTAGGAACTTTCTTAAGAACAAATGTAAGAAATAACTTAGGAAGACATTGGTGAATGAGGCCCACTCATTCACCAACCATTTTCTATACAGTGACAATTTGTGAGGAATATACATTTTTCAATGGTTCGCAATGTTAGGAGGAATCCGCCATTGCTGCTTGCAGCTATATTTTTTCTTCTCCTTGCCCCCCAATATCTCAAAAAGTCCCCCAAAAAGTCCCCATCGGACAATAGGTGGCGCCACAGGCCACGCCCAAAAGTCAAATTTCCAAAGTGATGGCATTTCCACCCCATTGCTCCAATTCTTCTTCTTTTTCATGAGGAACAAAAAAGCCTCAAGGACCCATAAGGTCCGCCATGATGGATTTTCCTGTACAGTGATAATTTTGGAAAACCTTCAAAATCGACCTCCTCTTACAAAAAAGGTCAAATTGACTTGAAATTTTGTACAGATATGTATCATTGACGTATTTAAAAACGTTACTTAAGACAGTTGAATCAAATACGAAATGGCTGAAAGGGGTGTATGTAACACATTGCCTCAATATGTTTGTGTCACTAAATCAAATGTCATTTTGAATGATGGTTTTTCAAACCTAATAGGCTTTAAGGTGACATCACTCTGAAGTACCATAAACAATTTCACCTTGGTATTGAATTGCTCCACAGCGCGCGCAGATTCATGCTGCCCCTTGACACACGCGCGAGCTTGGCGAGACACACACATCCTTTCTGGAAATTGTGTGCTGACCAAGACCCCACCCTCACTCCTTGCTCTTGTTTCATTTTGCTTCCAATCGCAGCTCGCCATTACGAATATCAATTATTCTTCGGCGGCCATTGTTGTTTTCAACTGGAATCGCCTGATAGCCGTGTTGGAGGCAGCCACGTTCGGTAAGTCATATCACCTATTTTTACACATTTTAAGCTATAATCAATGATTGGGTTTGTCAGCGTACACTACTCTTGAATTATGGTGAAGGTTTGAGCACTTTTAGACTTTTAAATCGTGAGTTTGAAGTGACGGAAACCGAACTCGAAAAGTAGAGATTTTTTCCTCTGTGTTTATAACTACAGTACACTCACTGTGTTCCGTTTTCAAGGGAAGGGAAACTGCTCTCTAAGCCTTGTTTTATCAACTTACAAATGTCTACATTAAACAAAAACATATTAAAGTATGTTTTGAAGTATCATTTCATACAGTTTGTTGTTTTAAAGTGACATGTTACAGTCTTGATTACGTGATGGTTTCATGCTAGAATCATCGCAGGAAAATTGACTGTCATAACGCGTCTTTTTGAGTGAAACCAATATAAATGTTATTATGTATTGAATTACGTCAAACTGATCTTATTTTATTTAATGCTAATGTATTCCTTTACAATTATCATCAAAACTACCCAATAAGACAATTTATTATAAATACAATTACCTCAGGAAACCTTAACTGTCATGTTGCGTCTTATGCAGCCGCAACCTAAAATCATGACACTGAACACTACTAGTAGGACGTGATATTTCTCTTCAAATACAATTATTGAACAGTTATTACTGATGCTATAGTCAACCTTATTTAATATATTATGATAGGCTATAGAAAACAGGTAAAATAGGGTCTAATATGTGGCACTCCCTTTGACTCCAGTGGTGGCACTCCTGCTTTGTCAGGAAGGGGTTCAAATCCCTGTGGTGTCTTTTGCCTTTGTTAGACTTAGCATGATCAATAACAGCTACTGTATTGTAGCCTAACCATGGCACACCAGCAAAAATATATATAATATCTAAAAGAACTGGAGCTTCATCTATTATGCCACAAATGATAACGCAAGTTTAACAGGCAGCTGCACTGCTCGTTGTAATCACACACACATCTAATGCAACTGTAATTAGTCGCGCTTGTGAATCGCTGGTCTCAGTTCGATCTCGCTTCGAACTGAGACCAGCGATTCACAAGCGCGACTAATTACAGTACCGGCTACGCCAACAAAAATCTAATCATTGTACAGTACTGTAGTTCTAAACTAAATAAGCACATTCTCAGATTGCTCTCCTGCCTGTGTCCCTTGTCAGGACATGTGAAGCACTAGGTCTGGTCCCCTGGTGTTCTCCACCACCCTCCACACGTGTGTTCACTATGTGTGAGATAGTCCTAAATAAAGGATTGTCGTTTTCTTTGTCTATTTCTATTTTCTATTTCATGGGCCCCACACCAACCTGGCCATCACTCCAGAAGAGGAAGAGGAGCTCATCCAGTATGCTCTGTGGATGGCAGACCATGGGTGGCCATTGAGCCGGGCCACCATAAAGGTCTACAAGCTGGAGATTGTCAGAGCCTCAGGGAGGGCATCTCTAGTCAATCTGGAGCGGGGCCTGAGTGACAACTGGTGGTCACGGTTCCGGGCTCGCCACCCGGAGCTGTCTACCAGGATCCCCAGCCACATCGACAGGGCCAGGGTATTTGCGGCCACCGAAGAAGCCATTGATGGCTTTTTTGATCTTTATGAGCCTATCTTCAACCAGCATGGCTTCCACACAAAACCTCATCTGGTTTAATGCCGATGAGACCGGGTTTGGGGACAAACCAAAGTCGAGGGAGCGGGTGCTGGCGCCCAAAGGCAAAAGGCACATCTACCGGCAGCAGGTGACAACACGGGAGCACATCACTGTGCACAGTTGCATAAGTGCTGCAGGGGCAGACATACCCCCCTTTATCATCTTCACTGGCTGCCTCCCGAGTGCTCCATATTCCCTGGAAGGCCCCCCTGGTGCCATCTATGGCAGGTCAGAAAAGGGCTATATGGACAGTGGCCTGTTGCTGAAGTGGTTAGGCCACTTTATAAAACATGCCCCCCCAGAGAGGCCTCTGTTACTTGTGGTGGACCAGGCGGAACCCCACAAGAACAGGGAAGCCATCCGCTACTGCAGGGAGAACATGGTGGTGGTTGTGTGCCTCCCTGCGCACACCACTCACGTCATGCAGCCACTGGATGTGGGGGTGTTTGGTCCTCTAAAGAGGATATTTGACAGCTGCAAAGTTATTTATGCATTTAGCAGATAGCAAAACATATGAAGGATGTAAACTTTTACAATGCAAATCTTTTTTTCAATCAATAATTTGCAGTGGCCCGATCGGGACAGTGAGTTGCTAGTTTAACTGTCCCAACGTTACTTTTTACTGGCCCCCGGGCCATCGGTATTGTCAAGCCCTGCATATGGATCAGCGTTCTCGAAGCGCCTCCTGTAAGTACCTGTTCTTATGCAGGGAAGCTAATGGTCCTAATATATTTCTAAACACAACATCTCACAATTCTATACTGGTATTTATGTGTAGGACATATGTAGTTATGCTAGTTTAAGACCACAATAGCTATGGAATAAGAGTGAATGCAATTATGGACGGGGCGGGTTTGTCCACATAAGTTTTTCCATTGTGTCCATTTCAAAACACCTTGTAATTCTAACGCTGAGAAGTAGCATAGCCTAAGGAATAACTTGTCCCGCTACAATTAATGGACAAGGCGCAGGCATACTGAGGCAAGTTGTCTGCCGAGTTGAGTTATACATCATGTGTCAAGTTAAATTCCACCTACCAGACAATAAGAAACACCAGCACGGCCCGCCCGTCTCCCGGATTTCAGTACCCAAATATTGATGGGTAGCCGATGGTAATCTCAAGCCAAACCTTTAAGAAATATTGAGAACCCTGCGACGGACACCAACTTTCCACCAGCTTTAATTTCGACACTCATATTCATACTCATATGGGGAGTCAGGTGGCTGAGCGGTTAAGGAATCGGGCTAGTAATCTGAAGGTTGCCAGTTCGATTCCTGACCGTGCAAATGACGTTGTGCAAGGCACTTCACCCTACTTGCTTCAGGGGGAATGTCCCTGTACTTACTGTAAGTCCCTCTGGATAAGAGCGTCTGCTAAATGACTAAATAAAATAAATAAATAATATTCAAGGTAAGGGGTAACCTCTAGAATCACAGGAGCTTCCACTGTGTGCCCATTAAGTATCCCTGTGTGCTAGCGAATAACTGATACACCCACACAAATATAAGATCCTATTCCAACTTTCTTGCGATGAAAGAAAATGTAATTTGCTGCCTTTCAGAAGCAAAAGCATATCTAAGTGACTTATTTGATTATTAAAATAATGGGCAATTAGAATAGTCCATTGTAATATAAATACTTACGGTAATTTAAATGGATAGTATATACTGATATAATAATGATATAAGTTTCTTATATGTGTCGTAACAAGTGTCTTTAAATGTTTTATCGTTGTGGTTGTCAGTTAAACATGTTTCCATCTGTTGGACCCCTGGTAGAAAGAAGCAAACGTTACACCATGAGTTAAATAATATCGCAAAACGGAACACCGTGAGCTAGTTCCGAAGTCAGATGTCGCAGTTTTTTTATATTTTGACGTATATTATTGGTTCAACATCATGTCAATCATAGCTCAGAAAGTTGCCAAGCGTTTTCCGGCAACTATGATGCTGTCAGATTAGCTGTAGCCTTATTTTTGACCGTTGCAGCCTCATTTAAAGTCGCTATAAGTCCAAGTTTGTACGGAACACCGTGAGTGTACAGTAGTGAATAATTTTGCATCTCGGCGAATTCTTCACCAAGAAGGTCGAGGAGGGCAGCCTTTAGGAGATGTGGGAATTGTGCTTTTAGCCAGATGCTCTGATTATTTTTGTGATTTGTGGAAAACTTGCAATTGGAGTGAGACTGCGTCCTGGGGGTAGCCTACATTGTTTTGACGTTTAGAGCTAAATACTCTTGCCAGAGCCTGAAATCGAACCCGTGTTTTGAGTGACTTTGCATGGGTCTCCATCAGGTCAACACATTTGGATCAATCAAATTTGAACTAGTGCTACTGCATTTCACAGTCAACAATGTAGTTTATATCAAGTGTAGATGGAAAAAGCTTCATTTTTTACTACTGACATGAACCCTTTCTTCACTTTGACAGGTCTGGAGGGTCATGCAGAGGCCTGCTCAACAGAGTGCAACAGAGCATGCTGAGCAGCAACAGAGGATGCTGAGTGTAACAGAGGATGCAACAGAGGATGCTGAGAGCAACACAGACCCCTTGCTGGACTTCCCCTCTCTAGCTGGACAGCTTCTCTTCAGCCATGACCCCAAGACAGCTTCATCCAGCTGGCCTGCCCTGCCTGCAAGCCCTGCCTGCACGCCCTCCAGGTACAGACAGTCACCCCACAGACTACTGTGTCTACTGGCTCTGCAGACTGATTGTTTGAGGACATTGATGAAAAAGGACAAACCAACATTTTTTACCTTGACTAAAGTCTAAATATTTAATCCTTTCCATGTCCGAGCATGCCAAGCTGCTGACTTTGAGTGTCTTAAGTGATAAAACCAGTTCAAGTGATAGACTTTTGACCTGAATCCAATGATTATTCATCTGAATAAAAAACACTTTTTTATTCAATTATTTATTTTAATTACTGCTTCTTGGATGATTTGTGCTCCACATCAGTACATCTCACACATTTACCTTTGTTTCCATGGGATTCATGGAATTGTTAGTTTCTGCTCCACCATTTCCACCATAGTGTAATAATAAATATAATTTAGGACAGCAATTACATTTTTGTGTTATCCTTTCGCATGACACACATTTAATCAACGTTCTTAAACTCAACCGATTGTCATTTTACCATACTGTTCATTTTGAACAGACATCAGTGTTTACTTGGAAAGATTACTGTATATTTCCACTTTTGATTTGTATTTCCATCGTAAGTCTGGTCTTTAATTTCATTTGGAAGTGGTATTAAAAGGTCTTAAAGATCCTGTAAAGTGGACCTGGAAACGAGTTTTAAGTTCGCCACACCACAGAATAATGTGTTATTAACTACCCATCCAAATTAGAATAAAAAAATAACACCGACAAGTATGTTAAATTAGGCTTTGATATCGTGAAAAAATCAGCAGTCTTCTCTTCTTGAGACTGGGGGGGCATGTCGCCTGAAGGAGCTGAAGCTCCGCCCCTCGCTGCCTAGTGCCTCCGACCCAGATAATGGACGCTATGTCAAGCCGAACAAAACCGTATAGAATTAGAATTTATTTGTTCAATGAGTGAAACATACAGATGCATATAAGTAAAATGTTCCCCTGAGCTGTAACAGTAAAAATGGACACCAGAGACAGCAGACAGTGAGCTCTCTAACTAGGCTACTTCTCACACATTAGCTACCATTTCACCAAAATACCATCATTCTACACCGAGTAGCCTAATATCAATTTAGCGGTTTGCACTAACTCATAGCAGAGATACCTCTGGAAAAGTTATCTAGTATAATTATAACAAGCACACAGAACTGATTGATGAACTGCTGGCGGCGGTGGATGGTCCAGGTGCGACCGGAGGATGAACGGCCGGGGGGCAATGCTCGGTACGGCTCCGCGCTGCAAGAGAAGCCGTGTGTTGGTGAACCCTGTCTGTCTCTGGTCCATGTTAAAACTGTCTGCCGTGAAATGGTCAGTGGCGCAGAGGCGGCTGTTGGAGTTTAACCGAAGCTTTCCATGAGCGTGGCTCTTCACAAAATCTATCCACCTATTTTTCCTTTCATTATCAACAGGGAACTTATATCGTTGCAGCGCAGCTGGAGTTCTTGCATCCAGGGAAGATGCAGTTGCGGGTGGTGTGAGACATCCTGAAGCTAGCTAGCTAGCCGATGTAAGCTACAATAACAGTACAGCAGGAGCAGCCATTCAGTGATCTGACGTAGATGGGGCGAAATGACGTAGATAGGGCATTTTTTGGCTCCGCCCATTAAAACCTGATCTGAAAACGGAAGAGAAACTGTTCTTCGGTTTAACTCCACATTTCAGTGTGACAGTTTTAGCGCTTTGCACATGCTTTCAGGAACTCATTTCACACGTATATAATGTACTTAGAAGCAAAACATGGAATTTACTTTACACGATCTTTAAATGTTACTTGTTTATACCTGTAGATACCCTGTGAAGCCCCCACTCCAGAGACAGTTGGTGACAGAGAGGTGCAGACATTAAGTTAAACATAGTCATGCCTTAAGAGTAGGGTAAAAAACAGACTAAATGTGTAAATGGATGTTGAAACTCAGTTCTCTGAGTTGGTGCATGTCAGTTTAGGCAAAGGTAGCCTTTTAAACCTCTAGGTTTAAAAATAATTCAGATTTGATTGGAACTCTCTCTTTTATACATTTATAGTTGGATTTGACATTTAACAGACATTTAATTCATTTAACAAGTTGTTTAACTCAAACAACCATAACACAGTACATAGTATACAAAGCTGCAGTCAGATTTGTGGAAATTTTAACTTAATTGACTTTTAATGTTCCCGCCATCCCCCCTATCTGAATAAAGTTCGACTGGTCTGATTTGTTGATTTCTGTTGCCAAGAAAACCAGTTTAGCCAAGCTAACTAACATTGTTTTTAGCTAGCTTGCATTACCATTCAATCGCTAACAAAACATTAATAAAACTAGAGAGGGTACAATTTCTGGGGAAATTGTAGGGTGTGCTCGCTTGCGTCAGTTGCAGGTGGGTCCGTCCCCTTAAGTTTTTTCCCATCTAGTGATATTTTCAATCATTTAGCCTACTCAAGAACCCCCTTTGAAACAAACGAACCCCCTTTGAAACAAGCTACTGTAACAACGTTGTCACCGGCAGTATTTCAGATGGAATCGCGATTCAGACAGTACTGCTAACTGAAAATATGCCCCCGAAAACGTAAATAAGCTTTACATCTATTTAGGGAGAAATGGCTAATTCAAAAGAAGGCTAGCCAAACTTCACTGAGTGAGGGGATTGTTTGAAAGCGCCGGAAATGAGAACGCTTGTTTTGACATAAAGTTTAGGCTGTGGCACTGAAGCCAGCGACGCACCACACAAGCTTGAGTTTAAACTTTACATACATTCTTTAGTGTACATGCAAGTCTTGATTTGCTTAAATGTACATGTATGATGCTGCTAGTAGTAGTACACCACGGCACGATACGATACTCGCTGTGCAACAGCACATCAATCCATGCGTCGTTGCTAACGTGTGCTGACGTGGTGACGTAGCTAGCACTGAGTACCCTTCGTTGACTAAAGGCACTTTTTGCCACAAAAACGTTGTAACCTCCTAAACCATGCAACGGAACGTAAATAAAAATACAAGCAACGCAATCCAGACCAAGACAAACATTTTGACACAGGCGTTGTCTATGTAGTCCAAATATTGACTGATCCTTAGGGGGGCGAAAATAAACAATAATAAATATAAATGTGAGAGAACAATGGTTGTTGTGCACACCCAAATAGCTTGCTAATCGGGCAGAACTTGTTAATACAGGAGACTCCGAGACCTTAGCGCGTCACTAGCATCTCGTCATATCACGCAGTCGGAGCACACCTTTTTAGCAGCGTGGGTTATTACCCAATTTCACTCAAACGGGTGGTACTTTAATATGCATTGAACCTTATGTTCACCAATGATTCAATTACTGCTAGCATCAGAGTTTGTTTTCCAAACAGCTTGCTAATCGGGCAGAACTGGTTCATGCAGGAGACTCCGAGACCTTAGCGCGTCACTATTATCTCGTCATATCACGCAGTCGGAGCACAGCTAGATAATTAGCGTCCATCCCTTGGGTACCCAGCATACAGTGCGGCATGCCAAAAAACGCTCATTCAGTTTTATGTTTGTAATGTTATTGTTTGGTAGTTAATATAATTTTGTTGGTCACCTTGATTTTGCATGTGTAGTTTAATGGGACCAGAGTGTCGGCTGCTCTACTATCACAAGCTATTCTCGCTAACAGCTGAACGTGAGTTCTGCCTAGCCCAGTAGCCCACATGACTGTTGTCAATTGTGTATTGACTGAGATTCTGGAAAGAGATCAACTCAAGAAAAGCTTCAATATCCGTGGTTATCAAGCCATCTTCGGGAAAGTTTGAAAACAGTGTCACGGTTAAAATGTGTCGATTGTGGGAGGCATGTGTTTGGGCTACTTCTAAACCTCAAGCGGCCTCCGCATTTCTGCCTTGGCGTGACCTGCGCTGGGAGAGAGGGAAACAGCATGGATGGGGATAGTGTGCGAGCAGATGTGTCTTTATATAGGGTGACATGTAATAAGAAATGCAATACAAAATATCTGAAAGGAGTGTATTTATGTAAATGTCCACATTGCCTCAATATCTTTGTGTCAATAAATCAAATATAATTTTGACTGACGGTTTTCCAAACCGTATTGGCTTCAAGATGACATTCTGAAGTACCATGGTATTGATGAAGAAAGTGTTTGTCCGTCTCTTCATAAACGGAGTGACTAAGTTCAGTTAAGTTCTCGATTTTAATACGTATTTATCAATCTGCAGATTGGGAGAGAAAACCAGTCTTCTGACCATAAATGACAACACAACACCAAGCTTAGGTCTCAACCAGGTCTCTCTCCGCTCCGAAAGCCGGAGGACCATCTTTTATAGGGCACAAGAATGTAAACATAGATTGTGACAGTCAGGCAGGAATGACGTTACAACAGTCTCAGAGAAAAAGATTCACTGCTCCCAACACATAACAACTCTCACACTAGAGAGTTCATAGTTGGAGTTGTCCTTGTAGTCATGACAAGGACCGTTTAGCCAATACTTTCTCCTGACCCCGAACATCTATTAACCTGACACAGACACAATATACTGTTATTAATAGCAAGCTTACATGATAAACGTACTAACTAGTATCCAATGACTAGTTCTATTGATTAGTGATTAATGTAAGCACACAGGAAATCCCAATTCCACAGTACTAATTAACTATTTAGTTAAACAGGGAATCAGGTACAGCACAGTAGCTGTCTAGCTGCACAATCATAATGGTAACACTGTTTCATTTTGAGGGGATTACTACACCAGAAGAGCCAGATTTAGAGCCAGATTTAAGTCTGGCTCTTTTTTAATTTAGATTAGACTGTAGATAATCCCGCTTCATCTAGACAGCGCATCTGATTTCTGGCATCATGTGTGTAGAATGCAGAATTTCACCTTGATATGTCAAAAGATTAAGAATTATAGATGCTTAAACTTTGGCTGAATCTAACAATGCTTGCCACAGGAGAAACGGCTTACTTACTTTTTTTATACAGTAACTGACCACCGTATTCCACAACATTGAGAATAGATCAATGGGCTGAGATGGTATACTGTTAAGTGCAATGTCATAGGTTCAAATCCAGCCACAGCCGTTGGGCCTGTCACAAGTTTGATTATTGTTGTCCTTTGGGCAAGGCACTTCACCCTACTTGCCTCAGGGGAATGTTCCTGTACTTACTGTAAGTCGCTGTGGATAAGAGGGTCTGCTAAATGACTAAATGTAAATGTAGATCCTGCAAAGTTTTTAGAGCAGTCATTGTGTGTCTCTCACCAGCTGTGAACTCCTGCTCTGTTATTTTTTTCTCTCGCTTGGCGTTGTCCTCCAGGGCACAAGCATGACAATATGAGGATAGGACCTCATAGTCTATCACCAGTCCTGAAAGGAGGTCAATGCACACACCAATTCCATAGTGAGAGGGTGAAGCCTCTTTTCTGCCAGGTGCCGTCAAAAGACACGCTGGTGTTTATGACTGCATCTGCATCCTCCCTGAGCAACTCTGCCACCTCTGGGTCAACATCTGCGTAAGTCTACCTGATCTGCTCCCTGTTCCTGTGCAGTGTATCACAAACTGTTCACCTGGTTAAGTTTTGTTGATACAGGACACATTTCTTTTTACTTTAGTGGCAGAAGCATGACACACAATAAGAATAACCTCTCTCCCTCCCTTTCGTTGTAAGCTGCCTCCATGTCCTATCCAAAGCACATATTTATTGTGTGTTATGTTTCTGCCACTAAAGGAAAAAGAAATGTGTATTGGTAGGCTACATTATTTAAATTTCTTTGTTCACTTTGACATCGAAAGGAAAAGTCTGTCCTATAAAAGTAAAACGGACCACAAAATACTGAATGAAATATTACTTTATTATTTTGTAACGCAGAGAAATGGAGGCTACAGTGGAGCCAGCAGTAATATAGGGGAGGGGGGGGAGAAGAAACACAACAATGCCAGTCTTCATTCGTTTTTGAAGTTTTCAATAGTGCCACCAATTTTACAGATAGAGTGAAAGAGATGCATTTCTTGTTACCTCATAGCTTAACGTTTTCTTTATTTCAACCCTGTTTCCATACCTGTCACTCTCTTGTCATGTCTCTGAAAGGGATTCCTGCACTTCATCTGAAAACACTTTAACTATTTTCTTCAGAGCAGCATACCCCATCCCTAACTCATGCGCTAAGAGCACCATTTGCACACACATCAAACGCGACGTTGTTCCTGGTTCCGTCTTGAAGAGGCGTAGATGTGTACACACTTTTGCGGTACCTCTCTCTTTCACACAGACAGGACTCAAGTAGCAAACTGATGCAGAACCCATGATTCTGCGGATCTATGTTTATTTTAAGGCCTGTCCCTGCGCAATTAGGACAGATTAACCCACTGACCAGTTCATTCAAACGCGCTTCATGAACACACAGCCACTGCTGTGTGGAGCGTTGGTCACCCTCGCTATCTTCTAACCTTCTGAATGACAATTTACGTTTGGATGCACTTTGTGAAGGAATTTCATTATCTGTTTCATTAGTTGGTCTCTTGTGTCTTCTTGCTAGTGATAATTGTTGTCGTCTTTTCGGAGAGGGTTTAGTCTCTGATGATTTCAGCATTTTTATATTTAAAGGTCCCACTAAAACAGGGGTGGGGAACCTTTTTTCTGCCAAGGGCCTTTTGGATATTTATAAAATCATTCGGGGGCCGTACAGAATTATCAACTTAAAAATGTGCCTGCTATATTTGGTCAAACATTTAATTAACTCACCCCTAATGTGATGGCTGGAACTGCTTCTCTCTGGTGAGGTTTGTGATGTTAGCTGGCACGGATGCAGCCTGCTTTGACTAGGGGTGCATCGAACATTTCATGGGGGGTATCATGATTACGGAAAGGGATCGTATTATTTTTTATATTGCTACCATTTTTGAGACTGCTTATCGATCTGAGTGTTAATCAGGCGCGGAGCCATACGTTGTAAACATTCAGGGCTTAGCCCAAACCAACAACGTATTCTGGGTTTGATTTGCTAGAAAGGAATTCCACAGTTAATGCTCGCACGCAGAGCGCGCAAGCAAAGTTTTTTGGTACATTGGTATGCAACGCTGCGTGCCTCCACGGCCCTCTTCCACATATTAAAATAGTGCTGCTGCCAACGAATAATGCACCTAATAATATGGTTCCTGCAGTGCCATGGCGGGCCGGACCAAATTATTTCGCGGGCCGTTCCCCACCCCTGCGCTAAAAGCTAAACAAGGAAGTGTCAGAACACGTCACGTGATGCATCTGAACAAATCACGTTGTCAGAAATGGACACCAGCCAATGGGATTTCGTTTTGAGGTCTAAACCCTCTTTTGTACTTTCACGATTGGTTGTTGATACAAAGGAAATGACCATGTTTGGATCTGATAATACCGTGCAGGAGAAAGAGAGCTTTACAACAATACCATTGATGACATGGTGCTGTCTGCACCATGTCATCAATGGTATTGTCGGTCGCCGTACTGTACGTTGCGTTAGAATGGTAACTTTTGTTGAATTTGTGAGAAATCTACGGACGCAAAGAGACAAAGTGTACTAAAATAAACACCTAAATGTGTATTTTGGATGTTAACTTTTAATTAGTTTGAAAATAGCCAAAGATCTCAAAATTGACCAGTCCATGATAAAATAATATTTTTGCCTTCCGTGTCTGGCGTTAAATGACAGTTTGTCTCAATGTGTTTTGGGGTTTGGGATGTATATGTACGTTTACCCGCATTTTGCCACAAACTTTAAGAACTCCATGAAGCACGTTGAATCCAATCTTTCTAATTCTTACAAATTATGTTCAAGATTTATATTTTTGAGCTCTGCAAATCAACTCTAAATCATCTGCGGATATCCCTTAATGTCTACACAAGGTATGTTCTTTGTTTGAATGCCTACCACAACTTATAGAACAAATTGTGTCTGGTGAAGTACAGTGCATCCCAAAATAATTCACAGCGGTTCACTTTTTCCACATTTTGTTGTTACAGCCTTATTCCAAAATTGATTCAATATTTTTTGTCTCTCAAAATTCTACACGCAATACCACATAATGACATCACATATTTTTTATAGATTTGCAAAAATTAAGAATGAAAATATAACATGTCATAAGTATTCACAGCCTTTTCCAATACTTTGTTGAAGCAGCTTTGGCAGCAATTACAGCCTCAAGTCTTTTTGAGTATGATGCTACAGGCCTGGGACACCTATTTTTGGGCAGTTTCTCCCATTCTTCTTTGCAGGACCTCTCAAGCTCCATCAGGATGGATGGGGAGCGTCAGTGCACAGCCATTTTCAGATCTCTCCAGAGATGTTCAATCGGGTTCAAGTCTGGGCTGTGGCTGGGCCACTCAAGGACATTCACAGAGTTGTCCCAAAGCCACTCATTTGTAGTCTTTGCTGTGTGCTTAGGGTGGTGGTCCTGTTGGAAGATGAACCAACAAAAGACTACCCCAGTCTGAGGTACAGAGCTATCTGGAGCAGGTTTTCATCAAGGATGTCTCTGTACATTCATCTGCATTCATCTTTCCCTCAATACTGAATAGTCTCCCAGTTCCTGCTGCTAAAAAAGATCCCCACAGCATGATGCTGCCACCACCATGCTTCACTGTAGGGACAAGTGATGAGCTGTGCCTGGTTTACTCCAGACATGACGCTTGGCATTCAGGCCAAAGAGTTCAATCTTTGTTTCATCAGACCAGATAATTTTGTTTCTCATGGTCAGAGAGTCCTTCAGGTGCCTATTGTCAAACTCCAGGTGGGCTGTCATGTGCATTTTACTGATATGAGGAGTGGCTTCCGTCTGGCCACTCTACCACACAGGCCTGATTGGTGGGAGTGCTGCAGAGATGGTTGTCCTTCTGGAAGGTTCTCCTTTCTTCACAGAGCAATGCTGGAGCTCTGTCAGTGACCATCGGGTTCTTGATCACTTCCCTGACTAAGGCCCTTCTCCACCAATTCCTCAGGTTGGCCGGGCGGCCAACTCTAGGAAGATTCCTGGTGGTTCCAATCTTCTTCCATTTACGGATGATGGAGGCCAACAGGCTCATTGGGACCTTTAATGCTGCAGACATTTTTCTGTACTCTTCTGTGCCTCGATACAATCCTGTCTTGGAGGTCTACAGACAATTCCTTGAACTTCATGGCTTGGTTGTGCTCTGACATGCACTGTCAACTGTGGGACCTTATATAGACAAGTGTGTGTCTTTCCACATAATTTCCAATCGACTGAATTTACCACAGGTGGACTCCAATCATGTTGTAGAAACATCTCAAGGATGATCAGTGGAAACAGGATGCACCTGAGCTCAATTTTATTGAGTGTCATGGCAAAGACTGTGAATACAAATAATAAAAAAAATACAAATAATAATCATTCCATTTTGGAATATAGCTGTAACATAACATGTGGGAAAAGTGAAGCGCTGTAAATTATTGTATTCTATTATTGTACTGTATTTTCTAAAGCAAACCCTTTGAAGCTTCCTTGTAGAAATAAAAGGCCATTGCATGCAGAGTGGAGAGGTCCCCCACTCCATTGTCCTTTTGTGTGGCTATTTGGTGGTGTGGTGACTCTGCTACAACGTGTACAAGAGAAAAGGGCGATATTTGGGAGGATGAGCAGCACTGCTCTCATCCACCACTTTTCCTCCCGACACACAAAATCTGTGGCACCTAATCAGTGGTAGACTATGCGGAATCTACGCAAACGCACCTGATGTAGCATTAAAAACATCAAAGGCACAGAGTGTTAACCATTAGACGGCTGCATGACCCATGTACAGCAGCATGGTTGTGCCCTCACCTGTAAAACGTCTAGCCTCCCCTTCCAAGCGAGCCACAGCATGTGGAAAATGTTTCAATTGACCTGAGGCAAGTAAACATGTGTGTCTTGCACAGCCATTTGTGTTCTGCATCTCATTCATTAAAAAGGCTAACTGATATATTATTTTGGCTAGCCGCTAGCTGGAAGTTTGTTGGCGGCAAATTCTAGTGCAGTGTGCATTCTTGCAAGATACCAAACCGCTCATCCAACTTCAGTTGAAACTCCTTGGATCCTGAGCTATACACCTGCCAGATTTCAAATCCAAACAGTGCCCGGTTCTCTAGATAGACGAGCCACACACACACACACACACACAGACAAACCCACCTCAGCCTGTTTAAGTGCGAATGGTGATCCCTCTGTCTTCAGGTTCTGCAGAATCCCTTCCACACTGCTAGAGTTGAAAAGTCTGTGCTCAGAAAGAGGAGAGAAGACATTGGTAAGCTAAAGCATTGTACAGTGTACTCTACGTTTTGGGATAGTACACTCTAAAATTGTCATGTTTGCTGAACACAAGGCATTTGAAAATATGATTAAAAGGTGAATATGAGATCAAAGTACCCCTTGTGTCACATTTGATTTATGTCTGTGCAACATATTGCACCAACTAAGAATAACAGCACTAATAAAGATATGGTGCAGGAAAGGCAACATCTTTCACAGAACAGTTCATACATGTACCTATTTGCTCAACATAGAGAATGTCAAGTAGACCTAAGGTCAATTTATTTAGTAAGTCCATTTTAGGCAACACAGTCCATCTGATCTGGAAAACAACACTGTAATCTCACTACTCTGGATTGTAGATATCTTATTGAATTGAAGCTTGTGACTGATACATGACTTTGAAGTGGTGATTCTAAAGGAGTCTGTAGGGTACTTGAAGGACTTACCTATCAATCACATCTGTGTGCTGTTGAAGGACAAATCCATTTTCTGCATCGAGAATGCTCTGGGAAGGCCAAATATCTCATTAATGCCTTGATATAACACATATCCATGATCAAACCTTTTAACATTTACATTTAGTCATTTAGCAGACGCTCTTATCCAGAGCGACTTACAGTAAGTAAAGGGACATTCCCCCCAAAGCAAGTAGGGTGAAGTGCCTTGCCCAAGGACACAACATAATTTAGCACGGCCGGGAATCGAACTGGCAACCTTCAGATTACTAGCCTGATTCCCTAACCGCTCAGCCACCTGACTTTTAGAAATGAAAGATTCTTTTTCCAATTTTGTTTTACCTGTTTCTGGTAGGAATCTAGTATTCTAGAAACATCTGCATTGGAGGGAGACCTCAACTCAACCAGGTCCTTCTCAAGGGCTGCAATCTAGGGCAAAAAAGATAATAGGAAGTCAGTTTGGATATTGCTTAACACTGAGACTGACAGAAAAAGACTAGATAATTATGGTAAAATAGGTGTGCAATGTATATACTTCCCCCCTCAATTGCAGAGATTTATTAGTGAGTGGTTTGAATTTACCTTCTGAGACTTCACAAAGTGAGTGGCCACCCCTGCTCTCTGCACATCAAGTCCTTTTAGACGAAAACCCGTCAAGGCAAGGAACAGACCTAGCTTGCCTTGCAACCTCGGCAGGAAGTAGCCACCTCCAACATCAGGAAACAGCCCTGACAAGTCAAGACACACCAAGAGTTCAGTAAACTACTGTTGGACTAAAAGTCCAAATCCTTTATGGGATTCAATTGATTGATTAGAGTCCATAAGAAGAAAGATGACCACATATATCCATGTTTTCCAGGTAAAAACGTTTTTGAATAAATGGGAGTGTTTTTCAATCCCCTAAGGAATGTACAAATACTGTACAGTATATACGTATATTATAGACATACCTATCATACCCTCTCTCTTGACCTGACTATTTCAAGAAGATATATTTGTGAATCTGTGTATTTTACAGTATGTGCGTGACCAGAGGCATCGTTAGACCCTTTTTACTGGGGCACGTGCCCCAGTATAAATCTGCTGTGCCCCAGTAAAATCAAAAGTTTGAGTTTTAACAATTTACTTTATTAGTCAGTGCATTCATTTAGATTGATAATCCCAGAAAAAATAAATGCAGTATCCCAATCAATGCTAGTAAAAATCAAAGCAGTTTAACCGAAAACACAAACCGATGGCCGCAGAATTCCATGTCAGTGCGCTCTTCTGAGCTTGCCAAATAGCCACTGCAGCACACACACAGAAGTACAGGTGTCGGACTCTGCACACAAGTCAGAATTGAGGTTGGCTAAAGAAAGTTTCTAAATGATAAGCCTACAGATCATCGTAATATGACTAAAACATAAAAACAATATTACATGAGGCTCCAAGGGCGTAAAAACATGGTTTAGACGTTGGGGGGGGTCCATTTTTTTTTTTTTTTTTATTTGCTTACACATTTAGCTCGGTATCAAGTTAGCCTACTTACTGTCTGAAAAAAAACGCATATGATCGGCTGCTGGTCCAGTTTTCTCCGCTTTTTAAGTAACCTTAAATCCTCCATTAGCCTACCTCCTCTTCACCAAGTTAACTAACGTTACTTTCTAGTGTAGTCTCACATTCAAATTTCTCACTTGATCACCTGCATGTCCAGAGCATGTCCCTGTTTGGCCAATGCTTTCAGCATGCCTGTCTCTCTCCTTGTCTCTCTGTGCTGCCTGCATTGTGACCACATGTCATTTTATCAGAAGAACAGCGACTGACCTTCATGATCTATCATTAGTGTGTTTGCTGCAAGCAAAAACACTATTGTTATTCTGCATACTTATTATTATTGTTGGAATGCTGCTTCAGGCCATGGGTGCTATGACTTTTCAGTGTTGTACCTCTTATGCTTGAATTAATATAAATCAATATTCATAATTTTTATACATGGGTTTCCAATGGAGTTTTCTTTCAAATCCTCTCAAACTTCTTTAAACTTCTTCAACTTCCAAATCCTTCTTCTTCCTCAATCTTTCAGCTAGAGCCACCATTTAAACTTTAAAATTTTGACAAAACCCTAAACTATTTTTAAATAATTCAGCTTTTTGATATCTATTCAACTTTTTTCAATATCACTGATTATGTATCATGACTTTTTCAAGCCGTTTCTGAGATTTACATGGGTGTTTACGTGAAACCCTAGAGTGCAGACTGAAACGCTTAGAGTGGAGGGCAGCTTCGGATGTCGTTGAAAAAATATTTCTAGTTTGCCAGCATTGCCACAATTTTCGCTCTTCATGCTTCGTTTTTGGATCAATAGATAGCTAATTTTGTGCTGGTCGTAGACAGTTGTCTGTTGAATCCAACAGACGTACACATTTGTTCAGAGCCCCACGAAAGCGAGACAAAGTCCAACTCTCGCCCCATAGAGACCAATGCAAATATGGTGACAAAATCGTCAGAGAAAGTAAAGAATATATTGTGCTTATTAAAGTTATGTATTGTGCTTATTAAAGTTATGAACTTAGAAGTGTGCCCAGGCTTAAACATTGGGTCTCACAGTGTGGGAAGCAGGCTGTTCTTTGTGTCTCTAATTTTTCATTTTCAGAAACAACCTTGAGTCTGGGTGGAGACGGCACCCGAGCAGGTGGGACGCGGAGGCAAGAACAACTCCCTGATGCACGAGAGAACAAGCTCAACCCTCTTTTCATCTTTCTGTTTTAATTGCACTGTATATTATATGCTGGGGAGGGAAAGATAGCCAGTTGGACTTCGTGAACCAGCCCAAACTCTGTTGCGGGTAGGGAAACTTAGACAACTCCAGAGCTCTGTACTTGTTGATTTCCAACTGCTGCATTAAAGCTGATATTATCGGACCTCTGCGACTCCAGACCACTCTTTCTAGAACACAGATTTGTGTCATAGAATATCATCATTACTTATTGGAATAGACACAAAGATTTTGAATCCTTCAAAAGCAAAAAGAACAAGATTTTGAAACTGCCGGTAGAGTCTTATTTCTGACCGCACAGAAATATAAAGGACATCTCTGGTTTCGGCAGAGTCTTGGGTCTCGAAAATATCCTTACTTTTTGGATTGGACGTATAGTTTTGCGTCTAGGTCAACTTGTTTGAGGTGTGGATGCTAGGTAAATGTTCGTTGTTCTCTCTGCCTAGCTTGTTAGCCATCACAGCTGCGCCATCACCGTGGCAACCAAACAAACACGCACCAGGAAAGCAAAAGGAACACGTTTTCGAAACTGCAGGTAGAGTCGTATTTCTGACTGCACAGACATATAAAGAATATCTCTGGTTTAGGCAGAGTCTTGGGTCTCGGAAAATATCTTTATTTTTTGGATTGGACGTATAGTTTTGCATCTAGGTTAACTTGTTTGAGGTGTGGATTCTAGCTACATTAGTTATTCTCTCTGCCCAGCTCGTTAACGATCACAGCTGCTCCATCGCCGTGGCAACCAAACAAACACGCACCAGGAAAGCAGAAGGAACACGTTTTCGAAACTGCAGGTAGAGTCGTATTTCTGACTGCACAGACATATAAAGAATATCTCTGCTTTCGGCAGTCTTGGGTCTCGGAAAATATCCTTAGATTTTGGATTGGACGTACAGTTTTGCGTCTAGGTTATCTTGTTTGAGGTGTGGATTCTAGCTACATTTCTCTTATTCTCTGCCCTCAGCGCGTTAGCAATCATAGCTGCACCATCACCGTAACGACAGACACACACCACTCAGTCTCTCACACAGGTGATTGGTACGTTTACTTGACCATGAGAAACCCGATTACTAGCAATTGTCGGTTTATGCCAATAATACGATTACTCCGTTTACATGTGTAATTAGTTATGCGATTACTCAATAAGCGCGTCTACATGATTCTTTTTATTAATCGTTGTAGGCTCCACGGACAAAACTTGCACCATCATCCTTCAGCAACAAAGTGTCGCCGTGTCTTCCTGTATCGGCCCTACTGCTGTATGTTTCATTCAATCAACACATTGCATCCTACTAAGAAAGCCGAGTAAACGCACTCAATGCACACATCTGCTACTGCTATTACTATCCCAACTATAATTTCAGCTGTTAAGACTATAATATGCTTTTTATGACTAGCTAGCCTAGGCCTACTTCTTCTTCTGTTTACCAGTTCAGCTTTCAGCTTCTCCTGCATTGTATTTCAGCTCTTAGCGTTGTTAGATGATGCAGTTCAGTTTCCACACTGCCTCTTTTGTGTGACTTACACATTTTTGACATTCATTTCAGCTTGCGGGTATTTTCTCATTTCTGTATGTTCTGCAATTTAAGAAAAATAATTTCATCTTTCAGCATTCCAACGCATTTTCAGCAGGAAATGCCTTTCTAATGCCTTCCCCCCTAAAACTCAGTCAATATTTGGCCTACATAGACAACGTAGGTGTCAAAAGTTTCGTCTTGGTAGCGATTGAGTTGCTTCTATTGGAATTTACGTTCCGTTGCATGGTTTAGGCTTAAGTTAAGTTTTTGTGGCGAAAAGTGAAGCTAACGGTGGCTAATTTGCTAGCCACAGTCACTGACGTTACTAACGTCACTGCGTCACTAACGTCACGAAAACACGCGTGACTACCTTTGGCAGAACATTCGTTTTGCATCGGTTAACTTGGGGGATAGCTAGGCTAACTATAGCTTTACTGCAAGGCAGCTGCAGAAACGCCACAAGAAAAGAGGCCAGGGTGATAACTATTTACTCATTTTACTTTGTGATATGACACACAATTGTGATGTGTAATGTACAATATAAGCTGATATTATTAAGGAAGTACATCTACTTTCGGAAACAGTAGTCTACTATTTCACTGAAGTATTAGCATCATGACATTAGCCTGTGTTGCCCGGGCAACACATACTACAGTGGTCTATGATGTAGCGTTATCTGTTTTCAATCGTTAAAATAAACATTCGTCACATATACATTTTCGTTGTAGGATTTATTCTGACATTAGAAAACGATTTGTTGGTGAAATTACCATTACCTGTGGTTTCAAACCAGTGTAGCTCACTGCAACGCTGTAGCTTACGCGAGACACACTACAAAAACATCTACACTATACAGCTGTTTAGGAAGTCAAACGGCGACAGAACATGTTCGGCACTCCCCTTACTTAAATCAAAAGTCTAACTACTAACCTGAACTTCATTGCCACAGCCTAAACGTTGTCAATCTGTTCATAAAAATAATTAATTTCACCTTAAACCGTACAACGGAACGTTAAATCCAATTCAACCAACGCAATCGCTACCAAGACGAACACAGCAGTAGTCTAGTACTGTACCGTAGTAGTACAATTTACCGGGGCAGCTTCTCCACACAGGGCTATATCGCATTTTGCGTTGTTACTGACAATGATCGCTACCAGTGAGCTTTTTATGAATGAGCGATTTTCCACTAAATAAATGTCAAGCTTATTTACGTTTTGGGGGGCATATTTTCAGTTAGCAGATGGTACTGTTTGAATCGCGATTCCATCTTCTACTACTGGGTAACGTCGTAGAATAATCTTCAAAGGGGGTTCTTTATTAATGAATGAATGCAATGAGTAGGCTAAATGCCTGAAATATCATGAGAAGGGAAAAACTTAAAGTGACGTTTAAGTCATAGAGATTAGGGCAATTTTTTCACCGGTCTGCCAAATTTATTCGTTTTGATTCAACGATGAGGCTGCCTCTTGCAGGGGAAATGAGAAGACATCTATTTCATTCTACACTTCACTCGTATTTTCAGTTGTAAATGAGCAGCAAAAAAAATGCTTTAAAATCTATGTAATCTTTATAAATAATAAGTATGCATTTTTATATAAAATATACAGAAATATCAGTTGTAAAAATGTCATTCAAAAACGGACCCCTGTGCAACCGACGCAAGCAAGCACACCCTACAATTTCCCCAGAAATTGTACCCTCTCTAGTTATTTGTATTTTTTTTCCTCCCACTTTTTTCCGTCGCCTACTCCTTTCACACCGTTGAAGCTAGAAACACCATTCAAACTTCATTTGATAAAGTCTGAACTGCTCTAGTGTGCTCATCAGGGGCGGTTTTAGGCACGGGCGGACCGGGCAGCCGCCCGGGGCGGCATTTTTTCATGTCACGTGGGGGGCGCACGAGCATAAAATAAATAAATAAAAATCTCTGTGCAGCGAAGCGGTTTTCTCTTTTCTATCATTTCACTGTGTGGGGTATTGGCAAATTGGCGCCCCCTTCAGGCAGCTGCAGGCACCCCTGCTTGCTGAGAAGGTGCCGTGCACAGAAGCTGTGTGAAAAAAGGGGAGGGGGACAGACCGCTCACCTGACTTGGTCTCCCCAATGGAACGGACAAGAGGGGGGGAGGTCCACTGTATAGTGCAATACTCTAAATTAGTGGGCTAAAGTCAGTTGCACCTCGACTTTCTTCCAAATAACGCACATTTCATTCATAATATTATAAATATAGGCCTAAAGTTCCTGCACATTTTTTTTTTTTTTTAATTGTGTGAAATGGCTAATAAAAACATGTAACACAAAACGATTGTGGTCACCAAGGTGAATTGGTTTAGTCTTGACTTCTGGTCGTGAGTGACAGTGTTGGGGGGATGGGAAATCTGTTGACTGTTGAGTGCCAAAGAAGATGGACAGGAAAAGGCCATCAGAAAGTAAGCCATCAGGTGCCCAATTTCGAAAAAAAAGAAAAGAAGAAGAGGAGAAACGAGAAAAAGATAAAGGTATGCAAATATGTCTCTGTATGATTATTACGGTATCCATGTCATGAATGAAGGGCTAATGTTAATTGGTGGGTATAGGCTAACTCTTACGTTTGTTAGCCTTTTTGCTATGATGCTTGCTATGCAACAACATTTCGGTTTTAACTCAACAAACACGAGATAACATTTCACCACAATAGTGTGCTTTGCAACAAAACTGTTACAAGTTCAGTTATTATTTATTTTCATTATTTAGGTTAGGCCCTGTAATTAGCCAACAGAATTTTCAAATCTGTAGGTAGTTTCAAAGACGAACATTTGCTATTTGCTACAACTATATTTTGTGACAAAGTATAGTTTAACGTCCGAACTAAAAGTGTTCCTCCCTAAAAGTTATATTAATATAGCATGTAATAAGAGACATTTAGCGTGTAAGGGCATGTTTATGTAACCCTCCTATTATGTTTGGTGTCAATTTGACCCCAGGCTGTTTTAGCTGTATAGAACATAATCGGTAAAACCGATTATGTTCTATACAGGGTGGGGACGCGAAGGGCGTCTCGCCCTGGGTGTAATTCAATGTAGAACTGCCACTGGTGCTCATTGCGTGTGCTCATTTTCTCATTGATAACTTGTAAGTTTTTAAGGTATTAAAGTTTAAAGTGCTAAAAAAATGAATGGGTTTCAATGGTTCAGAATGTTCAAGTCAAATTCAATTGTGACGTCATGCACTGACAGAACTGTTTCTCACCGCGTCAATTTTTGACACTGTTTAACACTTTCCTGCCTGAATATGCAGACCTTTTCAAATAATATACCTGAACTGTTTATACCATTTTGAAGACAAGATTTAGGGCTTTCTAATGATGTAAATATTTATATGATCATGTTAGGCAAATCATACTTTATCAAGACGATTTCACGGAGCCATTCTGACAAAAATCTTCTCCGTCTGCATTACTTTTTTAGAAAACCTCATTTTTAACCACTTTCACTACAAGATAGAGGATATGTTAGAGCGTATGAAATGTGCGTACGTTTGTCGTGAATTCAGAACAGCAGGCAGATTTAAGATAGACTATTTTGTTTAAAAGTTATGACCACTTAAGTGATGAGTGGGATAACACAATTCCAAGCTAGCACGATGGCTCTCCATAACTAAAAACGGTTGTACTTTTTTCCACAATCGACCAAATTGGCAAAACAAGGTATGTACATTGAGCTTAAAGTGTACATAATCTAGCTAGATAATTTTTCTTTAAGCAAGTTTCACAAAAATCAGCAAAAATCGAGGCTCAACACTGTCATAGCCGACCGTCACGAACAGCCAAACCGGGGTCACGAAAGGTATCTGCAGCTGGCGTTACTACGAACAAAGGCTTCGTAACTTAAACGTTTTTACTTTAAGTTGACGATATTGAACACAGATGTTAAGAAACTTGTCTTTACTCTAAATATCTTCTCCGTTTTCAATTTGAAGCAGTAAATCTAACACGAATTAACATTCTAGTGACGAGTGCTTACAACGCTAGCTACGACTGTCATCATACAGTACTGTAGCTGCCATAGAACGGCGTAACTAGCTACGTCTATCATTCGTTACCTACAAACAAATGCTTCGTAACAGTATTTACTTTTTATCGGCGATATTGACAACTGAGGTTAAGGAACTTGTCTTTAATCAAAAGATCGTCTCCGTTTTCAATTTGAAGCAGTATCTAGCTTACTGTAGGAAATCTCCCATTGCATCCTCTCTCTAGCATCTTCGGCTAAAGATGGACGACAATGACGATGCATGCATTATTCACGCCTACGGTGTTAATACAGTCTGTAAAAATACCACTTTGACACACTTGCAAGAAATGATCCGCTGGTTAAGGCCGATTTATACTTCTGTGTTTTTACAGAGACGGAGACAGGGAACACCCTCTCCGTCAAGGAACGAGATAAACACTCGACAACGACTTACAAAAAACCTTTGTGCCACCTACTCTTCTGGCGGTGAATTGTTTTCAGCACCCACAGCCTTTGGAGTACTATGAATTCAACCATTCCGTCTGTCCGTAACGGAGTCGGAGAAGTATAATTTGGCCTTTAGATGTAGCATGATCTTATTTACCACCCACAATAGTTCTGCTTTTTTTGCAGCAGCATTCTGAGTTAGAGTAGCTAGCTTTTCCAGTTGCACAACAAAGTCACATAATGTGACGAGATTGAATTTAAAAAACTCACCAGGGATAACGACAACATCGGCAACCCTGCACTATGGATTATTATTTTGATGTCATCTTTAAATTAAGTGTCTGAACAGGACTGGTTGTGCAGGCACACATGATTAGTTTCTCCTTCATCTTGAAAACTAAAACCTAGATTCTAGGTTAGAAATGTTGACAATGACCAACAGTTGCTATGTTACAAGAAACAAGGAACCAATCCGATTGGCCAACGCTCTTCCCTGTTCCACTGTTCAAACTTTTTTCTGTTTCTACATCTTTCAATTATTAATACTTTTCAGAATGGGTTTTATTCGCCAAGAAACATCACACAGACAAGGAATTTACTGTGGCAGGAAGGTGCACACATTAAACATATAAGAATCTTAAATAAGAAGTGTACAAGTCTAACTAATACTAAGGGTTTAACCCGTTAAGGAGTAGCGTCACACATATGTGATCGTTCGAAAGCGGGCCCCACAGAGTACCGTCACACGTGTGATTCTGAACATTCCAACCGACTATTTTCCGATAGACAAAAACTATATGACAAACGCTATAGTATGGCTTCAAAATTTACAATTAGGAGGCTAACAAGTAACACTAGCAGGTAGTAGCATTGCTACGAGTATTATGCTAGGTTGCTAGGTAACGGAAGCTAACTAAAACTAGCTAACTTCCGTTTTGGAAAAATAACTCACTCTGGTAGAAGCGTCGGTAATATTTATAACTCACTCCTTAAAAGGTTAAAAATGTAAAAGGTTTAGAATGAAATAAAATATAAAATGGCTCTAACATAACGCTTTAACATTTATGAAATTAAATAAGCTACCCTTTTCATCACTCTTTTTTCTCCTTTTTCAACCGTGAGAAAATATTGCAATGCATAACAATGACAGATATACTTTTAACACTGTCTCACCATTTTGGTTTCAAAGCAACACTTTTTTTCACCTTCATACTGCTGACATACTTTTGTCTGCTATGATATTGATAACTGTTATGCAATATACTCTTCATCACTATATTTGCTCATTTTTCTAACTTCAAACTTTTTTCTGTTTCTCAATCTTTCATTCTTTCATACTTTTAACGCTTAAAAATGTATGAAAGTCAATAAGATACTCTTTTCATCACTGTTTTTTCTCCATTTTCAACAGTAAGAAAATATCGCAATGCATAACAATGACAAATATACTTTTAACACTTTTTCTCACCATTTTGTAATGGTGAGAACATTTTTGGTAAAACCTTCACTATTCAAGCCATCAAAACAATCGTTTCAACTGCTTTCAGCAAACACACACATTTTCTTCAGGAAATGTACCTTTCTAGTTTAATATTCTGCTTTTACGAGGCTTCTCGTTTTATTTGCTTACACATTTAGCTCGGTATCAAGTTACTTACTGTCTGAAAATTTTTTTTGTATGCTTGGCTGCTGGTCCAGTTTTCTCCGCTTTTTAGGTAACCTCAAATCCACCATTACTCTACCTCCTCTCTAACAAGTTAACTAACGTTACTTTCTTTGCTCTCAACTGACTGAAAAAAAAGAGTTTTTAACCCTAACCCTAACCCTAACCATGACAACGCAGAATGACGCAAGGTGGATTCAAACGAAATCACACAAGTGTACAATTAGGAGGGGATGTATATATGTCTATGGGGGGGATTCACACACTTGTTTGTAAAAATAAATAAGACATAACAAGAGACCGATCCATTGACAGGGTTCATAAAAGGAGAACATATATTTTACATATATGTTCTCCCCCCCCCCCAAAGAATTTGTGGTTACGCCCTTGTGAGGCTCAAAAAACAGTATTTGCGCTCAAATGATAGCGAAAAAGATTTGTGCGTACGCATTAACTATTGATGTCCCTGCCAAAGCTGATATCAAACTTGCGTCCCTGAACTTTTGTATAGTGGGGTAAGCCAGGGGAGTTTCTATAGCCTAGTAGTGCATTGTGCGCAGCAAGCTTGAAAAAAAAGGGATATGAATTAGTGATGTGTCGTTCGTGAACGATTCGTTCATTTTGAACGAATCCTTACAAGGACTCGGGAGTAACGAGTCCTCTCAAAGAGTGATTCGTTCATTTTCTCGTGGCCGCGCATCAGGACTGTTGCATAGGCTCGTCCAAGTAAACATAAATGATTCGTTCATTTCCCGACTCGGTCTTTCTACGAGTCTTTGGATCCTTTTTTCACGTGACCCGCATTGTATTTTTTAGTAGAGGAAACAGTTTCCTCATTCCTTTCGCGTGGCCGCTGTTTTAGTAAGACATGAATGATATTCGCTCCAGTCATCATACTGACTGGTTTTGTTATTTTCACTTTACATTTACACTTACAGTTTAGTGCAGTGTAATTGTTTGCCGTGATAATTAAATGCTAGTGTGATAATAAATGACCAAATCATACAAACTGTCATGATACATTATTTTAATGCAGGAATTTCTTTTAAAATAGTATCTGCTGGTGCACATGTCATGCACTAACCTACATGAGAATAGGATACGTGTTTGCAGTGGACGGATAGCACCTCCCCCCCCCCCGTTGAAATGAACGAATGACTCGAAAAAAGATTCTTTCATTTTACTGAACGAGATTCAAAGAACCGAATCAGTAAAATGATCCGAACTTCCCATCACTAATATGAATAGGGGCCTGTGCCCCAGTAGAGTTTTATGTCTAACAACGCCTCTGTGCGTGACCCTTAATAACTATGTACAGTCAACTCAAATTATTGGCACACCTGCAAAGATAAAAAAAATTGGGGGGGGGAGAAAGACTACATCTCTTAATCTTACAGTCAAGGGGGTTAGAGGGGTTGTAAATGTGCAGGTGGGGGGGGGGGGGAGGATTGTATAATCCCAGAATACCGGCACATTTTGTTGTAAACAGAGGGTATTCTTTCTCTGCTGTTTTCTACAACATGCTATAAATGTTCCAGTATTTTGGGGTCACTTGCAGGAAGTTTGACTGAATAATGGCTTCTGATATATTCTAAGGTCATGTCTTTTGGGTCAGAATATCTGGATAAAGCAGTTCATGCACAAAAGTACAATTTCTCTGGAGCTTCATGTTTAGATCGTTCAGATGGCCCAGTATGACCACACCAAAAAAGTCGGACAGCCAGTCTGTGTCTTGTAACTCGGGGAAGTTGTCAGCTTTACCAACCGTATCCAACCAATCAAAATACTTTCCCCAGGCTTAGCCAGCAGACATTTGAATGATACAAGTCCTGGTGCTCTGCCTCTGTGTCATTGAGCAGCTGAACGAACTGACAATGGTTAAACCCCCTTGCCCGTATAAAGTTTACAAGTTTCACAACCACTTTGACAACATGTTGGAGCTTCAACACACCTTTACACAAAGCTTCTGGATGAATAATACAATGAAGAAATATATAAATTCCTCAGTTTGGGCTTTTTTCTTTTACTTTGTCCTGTATTTTTTTTTAATAGGCCAATGTTCTTTCCGGTTAGATTTGGGGATCCATCTGATGTGACTTTTTTCAGATTACACCACAGTAGGTTCATTTTTTCCAAGCAGGCAGACACACTGTCATATAAGTCAGAGTCCCTGGTTGTCCCCATCATCGATTCCATTGCAAGGAGTTCCTTTTGTTTCAACTTTATCATTAATTCCTCTGACAAAAATGTAAAGTTGAGCGGTGTCTTTCATGACAGTACTCACATCCTGTGCGATGGAAAAAAGATTGAAACCATCTGCTTTCTTTTTCAGCTCGACTTCCACACGCCTGGTGATGGTTTGGCGTGACAAGATAATTTTCTCAAATTGGCTTTTACTATTAGGACAAAGTTTGCTAGCAGTCTCCACCATACACTCTTTCACAAACTCCCCTTCACCAAAAGGCTTGCTATGCTTTGCAATTTGATGTGCCACTATTTATCTTGCCTTATTTACCGATTGGAGAAGAGGTCTGTTTCGCTCTGGATAAGAGTGTCTGCTAAATGTAAATGTAGTAAAAAAACATTTTGTCAGGTTTTTAGGTTTGTGGCAAGTTTAGAGGTCTTGCTTGCCTTTTCCTGAAAGGACAGATTGATAGTATAGTTGGCATTCTTGCTTGAAAAATTACGACAGATTGCATTCCTTAAAGGTCCCATGACATAAAATGTTCACTTTAGGAGGTTATTTAACATGAGTTCCCCTAGCCTGCCTTTAGTCCCCCAGTGGCTAGAAATTTTGATAGGTGTAAACCAAGCCCTGGGTTTGGCCTTTGAGAAAAAGAGCTCAAACGCTCGGTTTTGAAAATGTTACTATTATGACATCATAATTGGAAAGGTTACCTCCCCTTTCTTTGCCCGCACAGAGAATTTGGCCCACCAATGATAAAATGAGCTACGAACATGCAAGCGTGATATTGTTTTTTCCTCAAGAGACATCATGGCTTGCAAACGACCGAAGCATGGCAGTTAGCCCCGCCTCTTTCTTCCTCATAGCATTTAAAGCTACAGACACAGAAACGGCGTGTCCTGAGGAAAGCTCATTGTGGGACTGCTCGTAGTGGCTGTAATTCTGCACCAAGGCTGAATTTCGGGAAAGAAACTTCAGATACAGTATTAGGGTACCACTAAGGCCTATACAAAAGCATCCAAAAACAGCATGTCATGGGATCTTTAAAAACTGCAATACTTTCGTGAGATATCAGACATACTGCCTTCAGTCCTTCATTAGTAAGTCTACTTTTCTTTTTCCATGCACAAATCTTTCCCATCAATGTCGTCAAGCATGGAGATAACCGTGAGCGCATTCAGATTAAGTGAACCTAGTCCATCTATTGGAGTTTTTTATATAGTGTGTAAGAAGTGATTTTTAGTTCCAAAATCTAATAACATTTCATTTATTTTAATCGGCTTGCGGGCCAGATTGAAATGCCACTCAGGGCAGACCCTGTGATTCGCACATCTCGAGAACCGTTGAAACGATCAACTTCACTCTTGGCAGGTGTGTCGAGAGTGAGTTGTTTGGATGATATTGAGATTACATTTCAAAAGGACCTGCCGATATAAGGCTGTTCTTGGCGAAGTACCATGAGCGCTGACAGCCCCGGTAAATCCACATTACCTCACCTCTTCGAAAAAGAAAATCTTCTATTAGACTATCTTTTTAATTAGACCACATATTAAACGTTTAAACAACCAATTTGTCGGCCCCAAAAAATCTTAAAACTACATTTCATGACAACAGTAGTATATAGAAATTTTTACTGCTATAGGGTACAGTTATGACTTTTCTCCCCAGTGTTGGTATTGGTAACCCTGCCGCCCGCAGCCTCAAACTCCCTTGGTGTAAAAGGGGTATATGTAATACGGGTAGACGGTATGAATGGTAGAGACATAAACAGGTATGAATTTGCCCTACGGTATGGATTTTGATTATACCGTGCTGATCGCAGTAGAGCCTTCCAAAAATAAGATTTGCCACAGCCTCATTCACACCAGGCACGGCATAAAATTACCATATGGAACTTAAACGCAAACATCACAATCAGTCTGCACAAACATTGCAAGCAGTCTTCCACATCCTCATAACCAGTATTGCAAAGATGGAGGAGAGCCTTGTATTCATGGTGTCTAGCCACCCGACATTAACACTAGAAGCGGCAAGCCATTTTCCCCTACTTATAGTGCCTTTAGGGGTCCAATTGGCCTGTGAGTCTACAGACGGAGACATTGTTACTGACACGTAATGGTCGATAGTTGGCGCGTCTTTCACGTAGCTAAAGGCAAGGTTGGAAAATGAATTTATCTTCGGCAATCTGTCATCCATTTCCCTGTTGTTAGTTGGTGATTAGCAGTTGGTCTATAGTAGCCCGAAATTATAAACATGTAAAAGTCAGCTGACTGATCGCTTTGTGGTCCACAGTCAAAAGTATAACACAGGGACATCATAAACTTTCAATGGCCTAATTAGATCCAGTTATACTGGCAGAACATGTAGGCTAATCTTAATTTATTGTCAGGACACGGTCCAAGAAGTCTATTGCAAAAATGAGAGCCAAGTGGTGTAATTGGTGGCCAAGCGGCGAAGCCACCTTAAGTGTTTCTATGTATTCTTCTTCTTATTATTATTATTGGTTGTGCTTTGCCTTCGGCAAGGGCACAACCTTTGTTCTCTCACATATATATTTATTATTATTATTGTTTATTTTCGCGCCCCTAAGGATGCCTCAATATTTGGACTACATACACAACGGTGGTGTCAAAATGTTCGTATTGGTAGTGATTGCGTTGGTTGTATTTGTATTTACGTTCATTTGGATGGTTTAAGTTCAAATTACGTTTTTGTGGCGAAAAGTGAAGCTAACGGTGGCTAACTTGCTAGCCACAGTCACTGACGTTACTAACGTCACGAAAACACGCGTGACTACCTGTAGCAGAACATTCGTTTCGCATCTGTTAACTTGGGGGATAGCTAGGCTAACTATATCTTTACTGCAAGGCAGCTGCAGAAACACCACAAGCAAAGAGGCCAGGGTGATAACCAGGCGCGGATTAATGCACAGGCTTGCCTAGGCTGCAGCCTAGGGGCCCCGCGTGTGCAGGGGGCCACGGATTGGCCGGATTGTTTTTTTATATTTTAAATGTACTTTCGCGCGAACAAAATAAAGACGCTAATTGGCCCATATGAAAATTTAAAAAGCAGATGATCGGGTAGATGTGATTTGGGTCACATCTGTCCAATCAGCTGCTGCTGGTCAAATCATGTCAGACAATCATTTTCATCACTCACTGCTATATGGCATAGTGCAGAATGGCCGAAAGAAAATATTTAAGTGGAGCACTAAAACGCAAAACACAGAAATTAAAAGAACAACGAGACCAAAATATACGAAAACACATCCCTAAATTGACAGGATTCTTCAAGCATGCTGAATCTCAATCAACATCCAGTCGAAACCATGATCCACAGTAGGAGTGCCAGCTAGAATTATCGGCTAACATCGTTCACGTTATCAGTGACATAGCACTCCGGCTATTTATGACTTTGCCTGTAACCAACGCCAGCGGGGAGCGCTCTTTTTCGAAACTGGGACTAATTAAAAATAGACTCAGATCCACGATGGGCCAAAACCGACTCAATAACCTTTCTCTGAAGTGAAAATTATGTTCTGCAGCAAATTGGATTTTACCGGCCTCATTAAGGACTTCCCAGAGGAAAATAAAACTAGCAAAGAGCTCTCAAAAATGTCTCATGCATTTCTCGTGGACAAGAATGAGGTATGTATGAAACCAAAACGAGATTATGGCTTATTTCTCCTGTTTCTCATGTTTTTCTCCTGAGAAAAAGCCTCACAAAATCTAAAATTAGTCTCATTTTGGGTTTCATAATAGATCTCATCAAGCTCTGAAATAAGTCTCTGATTTTCTCAAGTTGTGTGCCTCTTTTTGATCTCAGGCAGAGATATCAGAGAGCTCTCTTTATAATCTCAATCTATTCACATCCTAGTCTCATTCATGCATCTCATGCCGAGCTCAGACACAACAACCAAAGAGCTCTCCACAAGCACTCTCTGAATTCTCATCCAAATGTATTGTTTTCTTTAAAAATTAACTCAACTTGCCCATTGTAATGTTGTTTATATGCTTGTCCATGATGAAAGGCAGAATCCTCGCAAAGCAGCTGGGCCGGACTCTTGTCTCTCCAGCCACCCTCAAGCACTGCGCTGACCAGCTGTCTCCGGTGTTTACCTACATCTTTAACACCTCCCTTGAGACATGCCATGTGCCAGCCTGTCTCAAGTCCTCCACCATCATCCCTGTGCCCAAAAAGCCAAGGCTAACAGGACATAATGACTACAGACCCGTCGCCCTGACCTCTGTGGTAATGAAATCTTTCGAGCGCCTGGTGCTGGCACACCTTAAATCCATCACTGACCCTCTACTGGACCTCCTGCAGTTTGCCTACAGAGCCAACAGGTCTGTGGACGATGCAGTTAACATGGCCCTCCACTTCACCCTACAGCACCTGGACTCCCCAGCATCCTATGCCAGGATCCTGTTTGTGGACTTCAGCTCTGCCTTCAATACCATCATCCCCGCCCTGCTTCAGGACAAGCTCTCCCAGCTGAACGTGCTTGATTCCACCTGCAGGTGGATCACAGACTTCCTGTCTGACAGGAAGCAGTGCGTTAAGCTGGGAACACAAGTCTCTGACTCCCGGTCCATCAGCACCGGATCACCTCAGGGCTGCGTCCTTTCTCCTCTGCTCTTCTCCCTGTACACCAACAGTTGCACCTCCAGTCATCCGTCCGTCAAACTCCTGAAGTTTGCGGACGACACCACCCTTATTGGGCTCATCTCTGGTGGAGACGAGTCTGATTATAGGTGGGAAGCGGCCAACCTGGTGACCTGGTGCAGCCAGAACAACTTAGAGCTCAATGCTCTTAAGACAGTGGAGATGGTTGTGGACTTCAGGAAGAACACAGCCCCACTCACACAGGGTGATGGGGGTGACTCCCCAGTCAACACTGTGGAGTCCTTCCGCTTCCTGGGCACTATCCTCTCCCAGGACCTCAAGTGGGAACTGAACATCAGCTCCCTCATCAAGAAAGCACAACAGAGGATGTACTTCCTTCGGCAGCTGAAGAAGTTCAACCTGCCAAAGACAATGATAGTGCACTTCTACTCAGCCATCATTGAGTCTATCCTCACCTCCTCCATCACCGTCTGGTACGCTGCTGCCACTGCCAAGGACAAGAGCAGACTGCAGCGTATCATCCGCACTGCTGAGAAGGTGATTGGCTGCAATCTGCCTACCCTCGAGGACCTGCACACCTCGAGGACCCTGAGGCGAGCGAGGAAGATTGTGGCCGACTCCTCCCACCCTGGACACTCCCTGTTTCAGTCACTCCCCTCCGGCAGAAGGCTGCGGTCCATCAGGACCAATACCTCACGCCACAAAAACAGTTTCTTCCCTTCCGCTGTCTTCAACAAGGCCAAGGGACCACAATGACTTCCTGCTTAAAACACACTGCTTTTTGCACTGCATTACAAAATTGTATCTTGTACATTTGTATTTTTTGTAATATTTGTATTTTTGTATTTTTATATTGTAATTTACGGCAATTTATATTTTTTATTGTATATTTAATTCAATTTTAATCCCAGTACTGCTAGTTTATGTACCCTTAGTATAGATAGTCCACATATTTAAATTTTAGCCCCCTTCAGGTTTATTGTATGCACCTTCCTGCCAAAGCAAATTCCTTGTCTGTGCAAACTTTCATGGCGAATAAATCCCATTCTGGTCTCCAAAAAAAAAAAAAAACATTCCCATGACATTTTAAACAGATGTGTTGATATTTACATGCCGAAAATTGGGGTTAACATAATGCAGACAAAAGCAAATTTAACAATATGTTTTCACTGGATATTTCAAAATCAATAATCTATCAATATTACTTGGACTTGAATAGGACAAATAGAAATGGAAAACAGTAGAGAGGATAACCACACTGTAAAGAAAATCCGCAATTTTAACAGTGAAAGGTAGTAAAGTAGCAACAGTAAAAAACTGTTAATTATAAAACATGAACATGTTGAATTAACAGATAAGTACTGTTAATGTAAATACAAGAAAGTTTGCTAACTTTTGCATTATTGCTTTGTAAAAACTACAACTGTTTTACCGTGAAAACAATGGTAAAGTAGGCCTACACAAAAACCCCAAATGGTAAATCACTGTGTTTAGCCTACTACAGATGCATGCGGTTAGAACTGTTTTTACCCTTTTGTTTTTTCACAATATATCACAATGATATGCTCAACAAGAACATGTGTGTAATAGCAATTTTACGCCAGCACAAAAAATGCTAGTTAAATATACACTGAAAACAATTAGACTGGCCTGGATTGGATTAAACTAAGCATCTTTTGTGTATTTTACACAATTGTGTCATGTTCTTTAGCAAAATGTGATCGCATTGTGTAGAATGCAGAAAGTGTAGGCCTACATGAAATTATTTAGGTCATTTTGTGATAAAGTGAATCAATCAAGTAACCTCTCAGCTTTCAAATTGTCTCGCGATAGCCGTGCAATCGCGCATTGCGCGCAAATCACTCACTCAACGGTTCAGTCATCACTCACTCCATGGCTCAACTCAGTGGAAGAAATTTGTCGTTTATCTATCCATGTGTTTCCAGCCATCACTCATCTCAACTATGTAAGTATGCATGGCTAACAATAGCTACCTGGTGATTTGGGGTTTGACTTTCACAATTTTCTAAAGAAATAAGTTAATGTTAGCATTAGGATTACCTTTGGCTATCACATGCAAGGCAACTACTGTAGCTACGTCCACCATCTTAGATAGCCGACACACCATGAGACTAGCTTGCTATAATTTACATGCTAGTGACACTATATTGTGTCAAACCTGGGAACCGAGTAGGTTTGTCTGAACTTGTGTAATACTTTTGTGTGTTAGCCCCCTTAACTTAGCTATGTGGGGGTGCCCACATGAAACTGGCGGGCCACCTGAGCGTATGTGCATGGCATGGGTCTCCGACCATGTGGAGCCCACATAAGTCTCCGACCACGCGATGTGACTTTCCTACAAATACATACCAAAGACAGTCTAAATCAAAATGTTCAGCTTTCATGTGCTTATTTAGTTGTATAAAAACGACCTCAAATTAGCAACATTAGCAATTTGAGCGGCAAGCCTGAAATTATTGCTAGGCGATGCCGGATATGATGATAAGAATTTGATCTACTGTAAAATCAATTAGATGGTCGAACACTCATGCACCCCAGTTGAGGGGGGAATTGCAGTGCTATAGTCAAAGTTAGCAACCACGTTTTAAACCGACATAACAAAATGCTACAAATGAAGGTACATTATTATTACCAAACGTTTTCTGTTGTTATTACATTTACGTTTTTGTGTGACGTTGCCGCCTCAGAGTGGTTGGAGACTAACGTCGTTCCACTAAATATATTTATGAAAAACCCTGCTCTAGAACTTAGGCTACACAATGTATTAATTGCATGCATGATACAAGTGTTTTTCTGTTGCAGCAGATTTACATTTTCTCACTACATTGTCACCTGGCGTCAGCTCTGCAACCGTGGGCTCTAGTTTTTGTGGTGAGTATTACATGAAGTTGCAATTGCCATTATTGTTGTATGGACTGTTTATGTCAAGACCGTTGGAGGTTCTTTCTGTCTCAGACATTCACTTGCATGTATTTCAAAAACACAAAACCTACTGCGGTGAAAAACATCTGATCCCGGTAATCATGAGTTCATAATTAAGATGGTGTATTCTGTCTGTTATTTTGACTATTTTGGTTCTTGGAGTGGTATTTTGAAAACAAAGTTTTAATATTGGAGTGAACTAGTGTTGCACAGTAAACCTGTACTAAAAAGAGACACTTTTACATAGCTTCAGTGTTCCTGTGCATGCATGGGAGACTCTGACAGAACACCTTCTCTGTAGCACTCCATCCAGTCCAGAACACGGGGTCCTGAAGTCTCGACTTTTACGATACTCAAACGATGCGATGTTAATATACCTCTCTGATCTAACGAGTCTGACTAGCTGTCGTGACCTCTCAGGTGGGCTTTGGCTACGATGGAGAGCTGGAGAGATGGTTGTTCTGCTAGGTTCTCCTGTCTCTGCACAGGAACTGCAGCTCTTTTGCAGTGATCGTCAAGGAGCCTAATGACGAATTATGGTCAGAATTATGTAGGCCCATGCTTAACCCCTTCACCAAGTTTCATACAAATCGGGCTGGTAGTTTTTGCGTAATCCTGTTCACACACATTCAGACCAACATTCAAACACACACACAGGAGAGAAAACATTACCTTCCACCCTGCAACGGTTTTGTCTGGGGGTGTTTACACCAAAAAAAGTCCCACACAGCTTCCTTTTTGGGACTGAGGCCATTGTACAACAGGTCAAGGTACAGCGTAGCGTTAGCATGCCAAGTTGATGCCTTCTCTGCGGAGTGCAGACTGCTTTGCTCTCGCGAGTCACATGACCAAATCGCAGCCGTTGCCATGTTTTAACATATCGCAATATTATTGCAAATGCGATTAGTTGTTGATCCCTAAAAGGAGGGGGGTGTTTTGTGTGTGATCAGGGCAAAAACTGGACATTGACTATTTCCCTGGTAACAATTAAGTCAGGATTTTCCACACCATGGTTACAGTACGCAAGGGGAATTTATCTTAAATTTGTGCTTTCTTTTATTCTTGCAGCCTACATCATGCGCTGTGGAACTCTCGGTGGATGGACACCTGTGGAGAAGGCCAGGGTCAAAAAAGCCTTCATCAACAAATGCCGTCTGAGGGTCGAAAATACACAGATATTAGGAGTGGAACGGTACATGTATTCGTATTAAACCGTACGGTATGGGCGTCATAGTTCGGTGCATGAAATTACACTGAGAATACACGGTATAAAAATGAATAAAACTTAATTTAAACTTAATTAATTAATGTAATACAGAACTACTGTTAGATACTCGTGTTCTTTAGGGACATCTAATATGTAGCTCTGAAGCTCTGATTGGCGCCGCCGTGAGTCAGAGATAGCTAGCAGCACTAAGGACGAGTATGGCGAGTGGTGGCGACCCACGAGAGATAGAGAACCCGCCGGCCTCTTTAAAACCCTTGTGCTGCCTTTGGGTCACATGACCCAAAGGTTCATAACGAACCATCGTTGTGTTTACCCAATTTTACCCAATACAAAAACAAATAAAAATAATTGTCTTTTAACCTTCGCAATATGGGGGGTCTGAGACAGCCCAACGGTTAAAAGAAAATGCTTCACTTTGTTTTTGTATGCGTTAAAATTGCCGCAATACGACGGTGGGTCACAATGACTGATGGGTCAGAATGACCCGAAGATAACACAAGGGTTAAGTTAAAGTTTGGGAAAACTTTGGTTTCCCATTCAGTTACAGTAGTACAGGCGAGAGAGTGGTGGATAAGACGAGCACTGTGTGTCTGCGTTGTTCAGCAGTTGTGGGCAGTGACGTGCAGTCTGGGTAGGCAAGGTAGGCACTGCCTACTTGTGATTTATATATATAATATGTGTGTTATTCCAATTGTTTAGACGTTACGATGACAAACGTAGCAGTTACGCATAATCAAATACAAAAACAATTGTAGAATAAGCAGTGCTTTTACTGTCCGTTCACTGCGGATGACAAGCGAAAAACTCACTTGCGCACTTCCATCCTGTATTCTTCAACATGTACGTTGAAAAGCACAACTCTGCTGTGCCTTTGCACGTAAATATGTTATGCCAGTAATCACCTACGTTACGTATCCAACATGGACCAATTAAAATTGAGATATTACTGGACATTTGCACAGCTAACGTCATTACACCAGCTACATTGTAAGCGTAATCCCTTCAAAATTCAAGTCAAAATGACAGCAGCGGTGTCTGCCGATATCACAGACTGACATCACCGCAAGTCACTGATTGTGGGGTATGTGAGTGGAAATACATCTAACATGCTAACGCATATAACGCATCTGGCGTGTGCTAAATGACAAAAGATATCCGACGCCATCACCCAGGTGTGCCAATCACTGGAACGAGACAAAAACTGTCCTACTTCTCCCTACAGTGCTTAACCAGCCATTAGATACACATACAAATAGGGCCAAAAAAATCTGTGACGCAATCGGAATTGACATGTCATCTTCAATGCGCCCGTATTCACTCATAGAGGAACCTGGTTTGTTTTGCTTTTCCATCTGTTTTACCGAACTCGTACCGAACCGTGATGTCTGAACCGCGGTATGAACCGAACCGTGACTTCAGTGTACCGTTCCACCCCTAATAGATATACATTCTTTATATGTTAAGTTCAGATTGTTCTTCTGCTAATGTTCAGCTTCCACTAAAAGTTTTGTTTTTGCTCAGATATACTGTATATATCTATATAAGGATCCCTACAGAGATGGCCCTTTCTGTCAAAGTGATCATTTTTGTTTAACATTAAATAAAGGGTCCATTTGCATGCATTTGTTGAACGTTTCCTTGATTTTTTTCCATTAATATATAAATATATATGACTCATATATTGCTCAATATTAGCTCTGGTACTGCTCATTTTCTTTCCTAATGAGAACAAAGTGAGCCATTAATGAGACTGAGCAAGTTATCTCCATCAAGTCTCAACTATGACTCCTGCTAATGTTGCTCTGTCTCACCTATTGCTCCTAGTGAATTTTAGGAGCAACACTTGAGAAATGGTTCAGATAAAATTGAAATTAAAACGAGGCTGAACTGAGAGTCACAGTTTTGTCTCATGAGCTGTAGAATAGCAACCTTTGAGCAATAACATTTTCCTCTGGGTTCTCTGCCAGAAAATCAAGAAAGAAAACATTCGAAAGGTAGGACTAGAGATACAATGTGGAGGAGGGGGGGGGGGGGGGGCTCACACAAAGAGCAGCCTAGGGGCCCCTGACCACCTTAATCCTCCGCCCCTGGTGATAACTATTTACTCATTTTACTTTGTGATGTGAAACACAATTGTGAAATGTAATGTACAATATTAGCTGATATTATTAAGGAAGTAGGCCCACATCTACTTTCGGAAACGGTAGTCTACTATTTCACTGAAGCCTTAGCATCATGACATTAGCCTCTGTTGCCCGGGCAACACATACTACAGTGGTCTATGATGCATCTGTTTTCAATCGTTAAAATAAACATTCCTCACAAATACATTTTCGTTGTAGGATTTATTATGACATTACAAGTAAACGATTTGTTGGTGAAATTATCATTACATGTGGTTTCAAACCAGTGTTGCTCACTGCAACGCTGTAGCCTACGCGAGACACACTACAAAAACATCTACACAGCTGTTTAGGAAGTCAAACGGCGACAGAACATGTTCGGCACTACCCTTACTTAAATCAAAAGTCTTTGAATAGGTGAAACTATCTGACTACTAACCTGAACTTCATTGCCACAGCCTAAACTTTGTCAATCTGTTCATGAAAATAATTAATTTCAGCCTAAACCGTACAACGGAACGTTACATCGAATTCAACCAACGCAATCGCTACCAAGACGAACACAGCAGTAGTCTAGTACTGTACTGTAGTAGTACAATTTACCGGGGCAGCTTCTCCACACAGGGCTATATCGCATTTTGCGTTATTACTGACAATGATCGCTACCAGTGAGCTTTTTATGAATGAGCGATTTTCCACTAAATGAATGTCAAGCTTATTTACATTTTTGGGGGCATATTTTCAGTTAGCAGATGGTACTGTTTGAATCGCGATTCCATCTTCTACTGCCGGTAACATTGTAGAATCATCTTCAAAGGGGGTTCTTTATTAATGAATGAATGCAATATGAATAGGATAAATGCCTGAAAATATCACGAGAAGGGAAAAACTTTAAGGACGTTTAAGTCATAGAGATTAGGTCAATTTTTACACCGGTCTGCCAAATTTATTCGTCTTGATTCAGCTATGAGGCTGCCTCTTGCAGGGGAAATGAGAAGACTATATATCTATTTCATTCTACACTTAACTCGTATTTTGAGTTGTAAATGAGCAGCAAAAAAAAAGATGCTTTTAAATCTATGTAATCTTTATAAATAATAAGTATGCATTTTTATGTAAAATATACAGAAATATCAGTTGTAAAAATGTCGTTAAAAAACGGACTACTGTGCAACCGACGCAAGCAAGCACACCCTACAATTTCCCCAGAAATTGTACCCTCTCTAGTTATTATTATTGGGTGTGCTCATGCCTTCAGCGAGCACAACCATTGTTCTCTCACATATATATTATTATTATTATTTATTTTCCCACCCCTAAGGATCCGTCAATATTTGGACTACATAGACAACGTTGATGTCAAAAGTTTCGTCTCGCTAGCGATTGAGTTGCTTGTATTTTTATTTACGTTCCGTTGCATAGTTTAAGTTGAAATTACGTTTTGGTGGCAAAAAGTGCCTTTTGTCAACAAAGGGTACTCAGTGCTAGCCTACGTCATAACTTCAGCACACGTTAGCAACGACGCATGGATACAACGTGCATAGATGTGCTGTTGCACAGCGAGTATCGTATCGTGCCGTGGTGTACTAGCAGCACATGTAGGTTACATTTAAACAAATCAAGACTTGCATGTACAGTAAGTAATGTCACATTAAATAATATATTTAAACTCAAGCTTGTGTGGTGCGTCGCTGTCTTCAATGCCACAGCCTAAACTGGATGTAAAAAGAAACGTTTTTCATTTCCGGCGCAGTCAAACAATCCCCTTAAGTTTGGCTAGCAACAGCAGCTAGGCTAGCTTGCTCGTAGCACAATTTACTGAGGTCAGCTTCTCCACCGTGCAGGGTTCTAGTCTAAGATCAAATGGTCGTATTTGGCATTGTTACTGACAATGATCGCTTCCAGCAAACTTCTTTTGAATTAGCCATTTCCGCCTAAATAAATTTAGCTTATTTAAGTTTTTTGGGGGCATATTTTCAGTTAGCAGTTGGTACTGTTTCAATCACGATTCCATCTAGATAATAATACTGCCGGTGAGAACGTTGTTACTAAGAAAACCTTGTTTCAAGGGGGTTCAGCTTGATTCAAAGGTGGTTCTTAATGAATGAATGCAATATGAGTGGGCTAAATGCTTGAAAATATCACTACTGTAGAAGGGAAAAACTTACGGTGACGTTTTAGTCATATAGGTTAAGTTCATTCTACATTTACAGTACATTTAGTCATTTTAGCAGAAGCCCGTATCCAGAGCGACTTACAGTAAGTACAGGGACATGCTACACTTCACTTTTTGTATTTTGAATTGTACATGAGCAGCAAGTTTCATGTCTCCATTTCAAACCCTCTAGCGCCACCAATGGGTCAAATTTGAAGTTGTGTTTACACACGTTACTTTTGAACCACATGCCTCATTTTCGAAAATGAGGTATCGTTGTATTCCCTGGATCAAGACGAGTCCAACGCACTCTATGACATCATACCCAGTTATATAGATTCTCCGCCATTTTGAATGTTAAGGAAAAACGTTTTTTCGTAACTCCTCCTACAATATTTGTTGAATCTTCTTCAAGATTGCCACAGATGATCTTCAGACCAAGCCTCACAAACGTTATCATATGGATTTTTGATTTTCGAAATAGTTTGTTAGTTACAGCCAATCAAATTGATGTGGCCGAATTGATGTGGCCGCCATTTTGATTGAATGAATATAACGTTTTTACGCTAACTCTTCTTAAAGGTTTGTCCAATCTTCACCAGATTTGGCACAGATCATCTTCAGACCAAGCCCCACAAAAGTTATCGTATGGATTTTAGATTTTCGAAATTGTTTGTTAGTTACAGCCAATCAAATTGAGCAACTGATCCGGAAAAAGGGAAGTGAGGTCATATCTTAGTCAATCTTTGATGCATTGACTCCAAACTTGGTGTATGGACTCAGGATCCTCTTATTAAGAGGTCTGAGACAGGTAGGGACATTTTTTTATTTTTTTTATTTTTGTCATTTTAGCAGACGCTCTTATCCAGAGCGACTTACAGTAAGTACAGGGACATTCCCCCCGAGGCAAGTAGGGTGAAGTGCCTTGCCCAAGGACACAACGTCATTTTTCACAGCCGGGAATCTAACCGGTAACCTTCAGATTACTAGCCCGACATTTGGGCTAGTAATCTGCAGATGACATTTGACCTCTAGGGGGCACTACAATAGGCAGGATTGTGTGTTGACAAATAACTGTTGATTTGTTTGTCTTATTTAAGTGATTCCTTTGTCTCGTGATATCTTAGTAGATCCCGTGTCTGACACGTTAACTTGTGATACCAGCCAAATTGATGTGGCCGCCATTTCGAATGAATATAAAGTTTTTTCGCTACCCCTCCTATAAAGTTGTCCAATCTTCACCAAATTTGGCACAGATCCTCTTCAGACCAAGCCTCACAAAAGACATCACATGTTTTTTTGATTTTCTAAACCTTTTTACTGGAACAGCCAATCAAAGTCGGCAACCAAGCCACCATAAAAGAAGTGAGGTCATATCTCAGCACCTCTTTACTGCATTGACACCAAATTTGGTATAAGGACTAGGGACCCTGTTCTAAAGAGGTCCAATAGGTCATGCCATTTCACTTCTAGGTGGCGCTGCAATAAGCAAAAAATTGCCAATTATCTTCAAATCAAGCCTCACAAACGTTTTCACATGGTTTTTAATTTTCAAAACTGTTTTTCCGGTAAAGCTGATCAAAGTCTGCGATGAAGCGGCCAAAACAGGAAGTGAGATCATATCTCAGGAAATATTTGCTGAATTGACATAAAACTTGGTACAGGTGCTCGGGACCCTGTTCCAAAGAGGACCACAAAAGGTTGTGTCATTTAACCGCTAAGGGGCAATCCCGTGCCTGACACATGTTAACTTGTGATACCAGATGAATTGATGCGGCCGCCATTTTACGTTTTATAAAAAGCTTATATTTTTACGCAGTAACTGAACACAGTAATTTCCAGCACTGAGAATAGCTCACTAGGATAAATTGGTGTCCTGGCAAGGGCAACGTAAGAAGTTCAAATCCAGCCAAAGCCAACGAGCCTGCCATGTCACTGGTTTTCTGTTTAGCGAGACTGTAAGCCACTGCAAAGGAAGCCAGGTACAACTAGGGATGGGTATCGAGAACCGGTTCTTGTTTAGAACCGGTTCCCAGTGAACCGATTCCTTGGAATCATCAGCCAAATTCTTTAACGATTCTGCTAACGGTTCTATCTGCCGTTGTGCATGCGCAAACTTTTATAGTTTATTCAGACTGCAGCAAACATGGCAACTAGGCAGAAGCGTTCTAAAGTTTGGTTGTATTTCACACAACTAAATGACAACAACGCCACTTGTAACGCGTGTAAAAAGTCTATTTCGTCGAAGGGAGGAAATGCCACAAATATGAAGAAGCATTTGAACACACAGCATGGAATGAAGTTACTGGAATGTCATGTGTTCGATGCATGCAGCAGCGCAGCTAACGTTCGTGCTTCATCTCTAACTATCCAAGGTAGAGCTAAACTCCTCAAAAGTGATCACAACCACTTGTCACTGTGTGAAGCAATTTGCCTTTATTGTGTGTAGTCGATCAAGTTATCTTCTGTCCCGTCGTTTGAAGCATACATTTTTGCTCCGACATTCGTCTCCCATTATTGATCACTTCACGTTAATTATCGTAGGGCGTGTGTTATCAGCAAACGTTCGCGTTGTCATGTTAACCCAATATTAAACTGAGCGACACTGTCATATTATATGATTTGACATAGCTTAGCTATAGAATCTTCCATTTTCAGCCACGGTCAAATAGAAGTGTAGAAGAAGAGCAACGACAAAATGTAAATGTGTATGTATACATACTGTATATGGTGTGTAGCATTATAGATAATTATATAAAAGAAAATTCATGTAAATTAACCCGTTTGTGCTCTCCCCCCCCCCGCCCAATAAGAATCGATAAGAGAATCGATAAGGAATCTAATCGATAAGCAGGAATTGATAAGGAATCAGAATTGTTAAAATCTTATCAATACTCATCCCTAGGTACAACGCAGTCGCTAGCTACCTGTAGTCTAGCTGTATATAGTCATGGCAATCCTCACACAAACTATCAAAATGATTTTAGATTTTTGAAACGGTTTGATCGGTACAGCCAATCAAAATCTGCGGCAAAGCCGGCAAACAGGAAGTTGGGTCGTATCTCAGCAAATCTTTGATGGATTAAAAGCTGCATTTACTCCCTGTTCTGAGGATGTCTAAAATGTTTTTTGTTCATTTTACCTGCTTTACCGGTTTGGCCACCTCATTGCTGCTTGCAGCTATATTTAGTTAGGAAATTCTATAGGCGTACTTGATGTTACATGCTTAGCCTAATTCAATTTAAAAACTTTTGGAATGACAAGACAGGCATTGTATAATATACAGTGCATAATATCATATGGTTGAGAATTATATTGTGGTTTTAAGTAGGGTATTAACTTATTGTAACATTGGGGCTTCCAGTTCCAAGTGTAGATGGCGGGTTACACAAGAGCAGTAACGCATTATGTGTAAAACGGAAGTTGCATTTAATAAATCAAATAGGTCACCTCTACAACAACTAGCCTGACAGATAATTTTGAATAACTTTTGTTCCCTTTACATCTACAAACTAAATATCCTAATCTCGGGCATTGCATTGTGCACAGGATTTCTTCTTTTATTTGCTTGTAAAACATGAATGCATCTTTCAGGTGATTGCGTAGTGTATCAATGCATTTGGTCTCAACAGTTCTTTTCAACGTTGTCTACTCAAATCCAGTTACCCAACATTCCAAGCATTCCATTCTGAAAGGCCAACTTACACCTCAAGAAAACATTCATTTAGCTTACCGTTACGTTCACGCACTCTTTGTACAAAATATGGGCATTCATTGCTCATTTACTTATTTATATCTCGATATTTCAGAAATGCTATTGTAAGCTATTTTATTGAGTGGGCTGTTATAATGTTAGGCAGGTAGTATTAGAAAAGGGGGACTTTGATTGTGAATGAGGAAGTCATTGTGAAGGGAGTGGAGACTAATTGTGGCTGGCCAATTCGAGGAGTCACGGGGCTCCGCTGTTGTGTAACACACTTCGAAAACGAAAGTAAGTGCGTAATGTACGTTTTCTATTGACCGGGAATGAACTAATAATTACCTTTAAACGCGTGAGTTCTAAATATTTCCGACTGTCCCCAAAGCATAAGTTATTTTTCCGAAATGGTAGCTAGCTAGCTTTAGTTAGCTACCGGGCTAAGTTAGCTAGCATAATACTTATAGCAATGCTACTACCATGCTAGTGTTACTTGTTAGCCTTCTTATTAGTACACTTTGAAGCCTGTTTTGTTATAAAAACTTATAAGCCGCATCGAAATATAAGCCTCACCACCACAACAAAAATGTAAAATTGGGGTATAAACCCCGGCTTTATTTCCGAAAAATACGGTAGTGAATGGACAAGACTACCTGAATGTTTCTACAGGAGAAGTACCCAAAACGCAATTCTAATTGCGACCTGACTGAGATCACGCAGACTCAGTTTCATGATCCCTGCAGCACAGCCGCGCTTTGACTTCAGATTCTTCAAATGGGCCTCGGTCGCGAGCCGCCCTCAACCTCATTGATCAACCCTGATCAAACGTAATAGCTAAAGATCTTTCCTCCCCGACATGGCATTGGTGTGAGCTATGTTTATGATTTGTAAGGATGTAATCATTGACTGTACAATTTCTGTCTTTAAGTTAGACCATTTCATTCTGTTCATTAAAACCAATCTCATATCAAATTCTGAATCTTACTTGTTCATACTATCCATATTTACAGTACTTTAATAAATTCATTGTAAAATATATTTTGACGTGTGCGTGTTCACTAATGTTACGATTGGATCTACACTTAGAACAAATTAATTCCTTCAGATCACTGAATATTATAATAATAATACTTTATATAGCACATTTCATACAAGAATTGTAGCTCAAAGTGCTTTACATAAAATCAATAAAAACAATATTCTAAGTAATAAAAGTAATAAAACCCTTCTGAAGACAGGCCGCAGTCTTTGCGGTAATCCAGAACAATCTCGGACCTTTTGCAGAGCAGTCCAGAACCTATGTTGCTCATAGGGATGTCACGAGAACCGATACTACCGAAACCTTCCGGTTCTAAAATGACAAAACACAGACAATGCCCATTTTTGGAGGCACCGTAAGCACCGATGCCAGTGTTAGCAATGATGCCAGTGTTGGCAGCATCGGTGCTGCGCCTCTTCCGGAACTGATGTGAGTTCTGAATCATATTAACAACATCCAAAGAACAAACGTTTTCAGTTTTTTTTATCTGTCATACTGAAATACATGTTACAAGATGTTTTGGATGGTGGGCACATTTGTTACAATGGCTTATGTTATGTACGTAGCTTATGCTATAGTTTTAATACTTTCCCACGTCCAATGTACATTGCATTGTGAGAGAGGGGATAGCCCCACCAGAGCCCCACCTTCACGATTAGCCTATGGCCTACTACTAATTTCTAAATTCTTGTACTCGCTGTGAAATATATTATTGTTACTTACTTTTCTACAGGTACACTCTCACAATTTTTTAGGTTCATGTTATTTAATTGTAACTTGTTTGAGTGCATGCTCTTATGGTTCTTCCCTTTGGCACTTATTTTGTTTTTCACAATGTATGCTTCATGTTTTGGCTACCTGCAATGTTATGGGGCTATATGATCAGTGACCTATGCACTTTTGTAAAGCTCTCTCTTGGAAGTCGCTTTGGATAAAAGCATCTGCTAAATGAATAAATGTAAATGTACTACTGCGAACCCGAATTGGCAGAATGCAGTCTGAAGCAGCAAGGCAGGGACCAATGAACATTAAATAAAATCCTAAGACAAATGAATGATATGCAATTTAGGAAGATGCTATGTTCATAGATAATACATTTTAGGAAGTAATCTTCGAGAAATAAAAAAAATAACATCATTTTGTTGCAGTTCTTTCTGTTGACAACAGGTGGGGCTGACAACAGATGATACAGAATGCTGCAGCATGAGTTCTCAGAAAGACTAGACGGAGGGCGCACATCACACCAGTCTTAAAATCCCTGATCTTGAAGAAAATAATTCTAGATTATTTTAGTCTATAAATCACTCCATAGTCTGAAAACTGAATGTATTTCTGGCATGTTCTCAAGGTACGCACCCAGTAGATCCCTGAGGTCTTCTGGCACTGAACTCTTCACAGTTCCAAAAGCCAGGACCAAGAGACATGAAGAGGCAACTTTTAGTTGTTATGCTCCCAGCCTTCGGAACAATCTGCCAGAGACCCTAAGAATGGCTGAAACTGTGGAAACCTTTAATCTCGCCTTTCATTCCCCTAGATGTGGCTTTAAACATCAGCGGCATAGATAGGGACTTCGTAGTATGCAGTGTCTCTTCACCATTCTGCTGAGAGGGATTAAAAAGATGGCAGCACGGATAGATACTTTGTGTTCTGTACTCTCTATTTACTATTACTGCTGAGCGGACTTGTATAAGTATCTCCACTTTACCGTTGCCATATAACTAGCTTTACAAGCTTGCAGTTAAATGTTTCTTGTGTTCTGTAATGCCGTTTGTGTCCTAAGGTGTTTCAGGTAATATTGGCCCATTTAGGCAGGTAAGTATAGACCTCTTGTTAGTCCAATATTTTCCAGTAGCTTGCTTTTACATGCTTAGTGTTTTGTAATGTATAAATTGTTAATGCACATATTATATATAATATATATAATATATTCGCCTACCATTCAAGGTCATTTTTAAATATATATTTTTGTTTTGTAATAATATGTTGTGTTTCTTATGATGGGGGTGGGGGATGGCGCATGCATTTTTAAGAAGCACTCGTTGGCTATTGAAAGCTATGGACAGGACATGGAAACTCCTATTGGGTCAAATTAGGTGTCAACCGAAAGGTCAGAGTGCAGTTGCCATTTTTGAGACTGAGATTTTAGGGAGGTGTAGTATGCAGTGTCTCTTCACCAATCTGCTGAGAGGGATTAAAAAGATGGCAGCACGGATAGATACTTTGTGTTCTGTACTCTCTATTTACTATTACTGCTGAGCGGACTTGTATAAGTATCTCCACTTTACCGTTGCCATATAACTAGCTTTACAAGCTTGCAGTTAAATGTTTCTTGTGTTCTGTAATGCTGTTTGTGTCCTAAGGTGTTTCAGGTAATATTGGCCCATTTAGGCAGGTAAGTATAGACCTCTTGTTAGTCCAATATTTTCCAGTAGCTCGCTTTTACATGCTTAGTGTTTTGTAATGTATAAATTGTTAATGCACATATTATATATAATATATATAATATATTCGCCTACCATTCAAGGTCATTTTTAAATATATATGTTTGTTTTGTAATAATATGTTGTGTTTCTTATGATGGGGGTGGGGGATGGCGCATGCATTTTTAAGAAGCACTCGTTGGCTATTAAAAGCTATGGACAGGACATGGAAACTCCTATTGGGTCAAATTAGGTGTCAACCGAAAGGTCAGAGTGCAGTTGCCATTTTTGAGACTGAGATTTTAGGGAGGTTTATATCTGAACTGAAGTTCGATCAAAGTGTACTTGGAATGACTAAAGCGCAACAGGAAACTACTTTAGAATGATGCAAGAGTCCATGGGTATTTATGGATGTAATACTGTGTTTTGGACTAAATATTTTACTTGATTGGATCACTTGGACCTTTGACAATGTAGCCAGACCATTTTTTTAATGGTTTACCGTATTTCTTAGAATAAACGCAGCAGCGTTTATTAAATAATGTACATTTTTGGTGCAGCATTTATTCGAGGGGGGGTTTATTCGAGGGCGGCGTTTAATTAGTAAGAGAGATTTCGTGAATTGTAGATGCATTGCAGCCATAGACAACTTCGTTGCTGGCATTGTGACAAATGAATCATGCAGCCAAAAACACAGGTTTCATTTACTACCGCTGACCTCGTCTATTCTTTGTCTATGAGTGCGGCAACTCCCTTTCTCATTGGCTATTAATTATTTCCGGCCCGCCGGCAGAGGTTTTAAGCTTACCATCCCATGAGAAAAAGAGACAAAAAGTTTTGGGATGCAGATGGAAAGAAAGAGTATTGTAAAGAAAGAAAAATAAAAGGATTTGAAAGTTAATATTACTGTGGACCTTTACATTCCACAACGGTACCTTGCGGTTACTTATACAATTGATCACGTCTTAAATCATGCACAGTCTGAACTTCTTCCATTGCCACTATTGTCTTACCAATTGCTGTTTCTGGCATGGCAAAAAGCGTCTTCTCCGTCGCCACCCTAAAACGCCCATGGACGGAGAGGCCGACGCCCTAAGAGAAGGAAAATAACAAAAATGTCATGGGTGTAATGGGCTCAAGGGGTTGAAGTATCAGCAGACTGATACAAATTGTAAAAGATATGAGAAAGACAAAGGAGGAGATGAAGGGAGGACATATGCATAACCCATTAATACAGAATACATTTGATCTTGACATGGACAGAAAGGTTAACTATAGCTACCAGATGGGCAATGCCAAGTTGGGGGTTAAACCTTTTGACATTCTCGCTGTGTAATGTGATTTATAAGCCAAGGATAAATGCCATAAATTCCCAACTCTGCCACAGAAGCACTTCACTGCGTGACTGTGTGTGATCACATCAGGACTAGGGATGAGTATCGAGAACCGGTTCCCAGTGAATCGATTCCTTGGAATCGTTAGCAAAATTCCTTAACGATTCTGGTAACGATTCTCAGTGCCGTTAAACAATTAAAATGCTAAGTTTAATAATGGATAAAAAATTGATATGCTCAGTTTAATAATGGGACACACGAACGTCTGTCTGAATAAGGGGAGTCAGGTGGCTGAGCGGTGAGGGAATTGGGCGGTGAGGGAATCGGGCTAGTAATCCGAAGGTTGCCAGTTCAATTCCCGGTCATGCCAACTGACATTGTGTCCTTGGGCAAGGCACTTCACCCTACTTGCCTCGGGGGAATGTCCCTTTACTTACTGTAAGTCGCTCTGGATAAGAGCGTCTGCTAAATGACTAAATGAATAAACTATAAAAGTTCGCGCACGCATGCGCGAAGACAGACTGCAGCAAACATGGCAACTAGGAAGAAGCGTTCTAAAGTTTGGTTGTATTTCACACGACAAAATGACAACAACGCCACTTGTAACGCGTGTAAAAAGTCTATTTCGTCAAAGGGAGGAAATACTACAAATATGAAGAAGCATTTGAACACACAGCATGGAATGAAGTTACTGGAAAGTCATGTGTTCGATGCATGCAGCAGCGCAGCTAACGTTCGCGCTTCAGCTCTAACTATCTAAGGTAGAGCTAAACTGCTCTAAAGTGATCACAACCACATGTTACTGTGTGAAGCAATTTGCCTTTATTGTGTGTAGTCGATCTAGTTATCTTCTGTCCCGTCGTTTGAAGCATACATTTTAGCTCCGGCATTCGTCTCCCATTAGTATTGATCTTATTTATCATTTCACGTTATCGGGGCGGCGTGTGTTATCAGCAAACGTTCGCGTGTCGCATTATTAAACTGAGCATATCGATTTTTTATCCATTATTAAACTTTGCATTTTAATTGTTTAACCTTTTAATGGTCCTGTTAAATGTGCCTGAAAACGCCTAAACAACATACCCAAAGTACATTGAAAGCTGTTGTTGAACCATTTGGAGTACACGCATGTAAGACACTTCCCCTGTTATTAGGACCCCTGTAAGTCCTACTGGTGTTGAGTAATAGAAGCTTGAACACAAGGAAACTGAAAGTTTCTATCTCCGACTAGATTTTGTTTTGAAAACAGAGGCCTGAAGAGGCCTAGAGGTGGTAGGTATTAGCTCATTTCAGAGCCAGTCAAAGCCAGTTTGAGAAAGCCAGCCATCTGACAGGAGTCAGATGGCTGAGCGGTGAGGGAGTCGGGCTAGTAATCTGAAGGTTGCCAGTTCGATTCCCGGCCGTGCCAAATGACGTTGTGTCCTTGGGCAAGGCACTTCACCCTACTTGCTTCGGGGGGAATGTCCCTGTACTTACTGTAAGTCGCTCTGGATAAGAGCGTCTGCTAAATGACTAAATGTAAATTTTTCCGATGCAGAGACAAAACCATCAGCTTATGGGTGGCATGCTGAGAAAGCTACTCTATCACTGCAACAGACAATTAGGATGCAGGCAGTGAAAGGCCATTTTACTATGCCATATCGACTAGAGCATGATGGTTACTTTAGACATTGTGCCTCATTCACTTGTGTGTTTGGAAATATTTCGGGGTTCAAATCTGAAAATAGTAGAAGATGAGCGTATCTGAATGTTGGTAAATCTGGAAAGCTCTAGCCCAGATATTCAGCTTCAAAAGATTGTGAAGAAAGAGGTGTGATTGTTTTGATTTAATCATTAGAAGCGTTGAACGTGGGTTATTTCATTGCAGTGAAGAAAAGAAAAAGAAAACAGACACAGACACAGCCAACAGACAAACCAAGGTAACAGTCTGACCACCAAAGCAAACCAGACGGACTGGTAACACAGTAAGACTCACAAACCCTTCTCCTACCCCCGACTAGAGAAAGGGTTGATCACTTCCTTATCTTTCAAGAAAGGCTTCAAAGGCTCCTACCCCCTTCTTGCCCAGCATTTGGGTCAGATGGAAGGAGTCAGGTGGCTGAGCGGTTAGGGAATCAGGCTAGAAATCAGAAGGTTGCTGGTTCGATCCCCGGCTCTGCCAAATGACGTTGTGTCCTTGGGCGAGGCACTTCACCCTACTTGCCTCGGGGGAATGTCCCTGTAAGTCGCTCTGGATAAGAGTGTCTGCTAAATGACTAAATGTAAAAAAAATGTAAGCACATGGCCCTAGAGTATTCAGTTCTCCAGTAGACACGGTCTGAGTTGAGGAAAACTGACCTTTCATGGATTTACAAACATTCCTCAAGGACTACACGATTCATGGACACTATTTCGATGACAGTAATTGATGTATTATAATGTGTGCTTTTCTCATATTTTAGAATGTGGTTTTAATTGATATTTGATTGTAACTTCCCTTCAGGTCGAGAGATAAGTCTGTCTCTAAATCCAAATAATTACATTCTACTAACAAAACCATTTATCAATGTTGTATAGTTATCATGATATTATAGATATCAACTTTATATTTATAACCATTGAAATTGAACCCTTTTTTGAATGCCCCCCCAACGCCAACCCACGCCCCCCCCCCTGGAAGGTCAAATTAATTTAGTAAAAAAAAAAAAAAGTTACCTTTCCTATAAAACAGCTAAAGCTTGCTCTTTTATTAAACAAACTAAATGGCCTTATGTTACTTATCTTATTTACACAACGGCATGTCATATCTGACATGCTGTTAGTCTAGCTCTTCCTAATTTTAATAACAACACCTCTGTGAACGATGGTAAGAGGTTGATCTCTGGCTTTACCGGGCTCATCATATGTAAGTCTCATTGGTTTAACTGATCTTTTTGGTCTAGTCTGTTGAGGAGCCACTTATGTTTTAAGACTACTAGCCTCACTATCATCATCATCGCTGGAAACTGGCTCAGGCTCTGAGTCAGTCTCTTGTGCAGTTTCGGGGTTCTCGTCTTCCTGCACCGAGTGTTCTGTCTACGAAAAGGCTGTCACTTCAAGATGCACCTCACTCCGATTTGGGCTTATTGAATTTGACTTTTCCCTCCTTGACAAGATCTTTTCTAGGTAAGTTCTGTATGGTCTATGGGGCCAGTCGCACTCCAGATCTGAAGAATCTGAGGATTCACTTTCTTCTGGTAACTGATAATTAGTAACCACTGTATTTCCCTTACTACCAGTGCCTGCTTGAGTCCTAGGTCTTGACGGAACATTGTCAACGTTGTCCAACACAGGAATCCTCACAAACTCTCCTTTGGGCAAGAGTTTATCTCTGTGTAGGGTTTTCAACTTCCCTTTCCCGCTCTCAGGCTTCAGCTTGTAAACAGGTAGGTTTGGCATCTTCTCTTCGACAACATAGGGAATGTCACACCAACGATTCTGAAGCTTGTGTTTCCCTTTGAAAGCTAGGTTTTTAAGCAACACTGTCGCCAGGCTCTAGGTTTTGAAATGTCGCTTTTGTCATATGCTTTTTTGTTACGCAGATGTGTTTTGTCTGAGGCTTCCGTAGCCATCTGATAAGCCTTCTTCAGATCTTGTTTCAGCTTTGCCACATAGGACGAGTGCTGAGGTTCTCTTTTGTCATCGGACTGCGTCCTGAAGCACACATCCACTGGGAGTCAGGCTTCTCTCCCAAACATAAGAAAGTAGGGAGAGTATCCCAAAGAGTCGCATTTCGTGCTGTTCTAAGCATGCACCAAATGTACAACATTTTGGCTCCACTGTCGTTTCTTTCCTTGATTCAGTGTTCCCAGCATGGACAATAGGGTTCAATTAAATCTTTCCGGCTGGGGCAGGGGCGTGTCCAGGGGTGGCACTGGCCACCACTGAAAAGTGACCCCTACCATGCGATCGGCTATTTGCCAGTAGGGATGAGTATTGATAAGATTTTAACAATTCCGATTGCTTATCAATTCCTGCTTATCGATTCGATTCCTTATCGATTCTCATTTACATTTAGTCATTTAGCAGATGCTCTTATCCAGAGCGACTTACAGTAAGTACAGGGACATTTCCCCCGAGTCAAGTAGGGTGAAGTGCCTTGCCCAAGGACACAACGTCATTTTTCACAGCCGGGAATCGAACCAGCGACCTTCGGATTACTAGCCCGATTCCCTAACCGCTCAGCCACCTGACTCCCTCCCTCTTATTGGCCAGGGGGGGGGGGGGGGGGGGAAGAGCACAAACGTTTTTTTTTTACATTCATTTTCTTTTATATAATTTTCTATAATGCTGCACACCATATACAGTATGTATACAATACACATTTAAATTTTTCCGTTGCTCTTCTTCTACACTTCTATTAGCTACGCTAGCTTAGCTATAGAATCTTCCATTTTCAGCCAAGGTCAAATCATATAATATGACAGTGTCAAACATCGGCCATTCTGTTAAACAATTAAAATGCTAAGTTTAATAATGGATTAAAAATCGATATGCTCAGTTTAATAATGGGTTAACACAACAACGCGAACGTTTGCTGATAACACACGCCCTCCGATAATTAAGGTGAAGTGATCAATAATGGGAGACGAATGCCGGAGCTAAAATGTATGCTTCAAACGACGGGACAGAACATAACTAGATCGACTACACACAATAAAGGCAAATTGCTTCACACAGTGACAAGTGGTTGTGATCACTTTTGAGGAGTTTAGCTCTACCTTGGATAGATAGAGATGAAGCGCGAACGTTAGCTGCATCGAACACATGACATTCAAGTAACTTAATTCCATGCTGTGTGTTCAAATGCTTCGTCATATTTGTTGTATTTCCTCCCTTCGACGAAATAGACTTTTTACACCCGTTACAAGTGGCGTTGTTGTCATTTTGTCTGTGAAATACAACCAAACTTTAGAACGCTTCTGCCTAGTTGCCATGTTTGCTGCAGTCTGAATAAACTATAAAAGTTTGCGCATGCGCCAACGGCACAGAGAACCGTTAGAAGAATTTGGCTGATGATTCCAAGGAATCGGTTCACTGGGAACCGGTTCTCGATACCCATCCCTAGCTGACAGTGTCGTCCATATGCAAGAATACTGGCCACTGAAAAAAAATCTAAAATATGAGGGACGGGAGTTCAGACTGAACGGCATGTTCATCAACTACACTGGAGAAGCATGAAAGAAGACGCTGATGATACTAAATTCGATTGTTCCATTTGTGTGCTGGGAGATATTCGTAAGGATATAAACATTCAGAAACTAAACATGAGCTAGAAATTTGTATGACGTTATTCAACACCATGCAGCCCCTTTACTTTCGGTGTATGGAATACAGTTTGTACTCCAAAAATAGCCTGATGTAAAGTCTCTACTGACTGTAGCTTGCTTTGCTAAATAGCATGCTAGCTAGCAAGCATTCACGATATGTGAGACATTTTATTTATAAGATGTTAAATACCCATGCCATTTGTCTGTAAGTGTTTCACATGATAATTGGTTTGTAGAGTAGTTAACGCAATGCATTGTATTGTTATTCTGCCAAGCTTACTATATTAAGTGGAAATCATGATCCTGGCTTACTTCAGTCATAAGATGACCGAAGTGAAGTTAGTTTCATATTCGACATTCGTCTCACATTCGGAAGACGCTACTTTGCAGCGTCGCGTTAGGGACCGGGTAAAAACTACCCATACAATTTTGAAAAATGATTACTTATAATATTTTTATGAATTTAAAACCTCAAACTGACACCAGAGTATTCTAACAATGTCTGGTGTACTTCCTCAGCCTTCATTTTTTCAATTAAATTTCAAACAAAATGATAGAAAATCACTAATCTCTGAAAATAGCTTAATCCTCACAAATCTTAACTTTTTCAAAATGGTGTCAAAAAATCTCAAATATACACATATATATAGATTTTTCCAATAATGTCTGGTCTACTTCCACATACAATACAAAAGAAAAAATCATTGGAATTCTACATACGGCTGATGTGAGGTGAACATAACATTATTGAACAATGTGAACTTTCAGAAGAACAAGAAATGACTGACACAGGCAGCAATGAGCCCCCCCAACAGTGCCTGATGCAGTGTCTGCTCATCAAGGTATGTCCTCTGAACATCAGTAAGATTTAATAAGTACGTAATACAGTAAAGGTTTAATATCAGTTATATTGTTTACGTTTGTTCATACTCTAGGAATCTATAAATAATGGTAAAATGACTGAATAAATGGTTCTAAATGTATGAGTAGGTAGGCCTACAAATAATAAAACAAATTTGCAATTGGAATGTTTCTGACATGTATGACTGGTAGAACTTATGGAATCCATCGAAGAAACTGTAGACTAATTTCTAGACTGTTGAAAATGATTATGAACACATTAGAATAAATCATAATTTGCAATAGGGAAATCCCATATGCGGGATGCTCAATTTAGATTAAGGATGTGACCATTTACTAACAACTACACACAGGAGGAAAATGTTAATAGAAAATGCTTAGTTTATTGAGATGGAACACACAGTGTTTCATTACTTACAACAAAAAGGGTAGAATTTTTTTTTTGAACTTGAGTCTCAAAACGTGGTTGATGGCCACCCTGCTCTGAGGCTGCGCCCCTGCCTGGCCACCCTGTTCAAAATGTTCTAGACACGTCCCTGGGCTGGGGGTCACCCTGCGGATGGTAAGGGGTTGTTTGTGACTTTATGCCCATCACCTTCAGCAGTTCTTTGATCCATTTGGACTCAAAATCCCGTCCCTGATCGGAATGGATTAGTGTTGGCAGTCCATAATGTATAAAATACTTCTCAACCACAATCTTAGCAACGGTGAGAGCTTTTTGATTTTTTGCAGGGAAAGCCTGGGCATATCTTGTAAAATGGTCAGTAATGACCACCACATTACTTATTCCTTTAGAATCCGGTTCCATAGAAAGGAAATACTGACAAGGTTCATTGGCCCAGAACTCACTATCTGGTGCAAAGAAGCAGCTTTTTGGCCAGGGCTTTTCCTTACAATGCACTCTCCACAGTTTTTTATATATTGCACCACATCAGCAGTCATCTTGGGCCAGTAGAAACAGCTTCTTGTCATGTCGGTGGTCCTTTCCGCTCCCAAATGACCTAGGTCATTGTGCATGGACTTCAGCTACTATATTCTAACAACGTTGTCACCGGCAGTATTTTTCAGATGGAATCGCGATTCAGACAGTATCATCTGCTAACTGAAAATATGCCCCCAAACACGTAAATGAGCTTGATATTTATTTAGGGGGAAATGGCTAATTTAAAAGAAGTTTGCTGGAAGCGATCATTGTCAATAACAAAGCAAAAAGCAACCATTTGGTCTCAGTCTAGAGCCCTGTGTGGAGAAGCTGAATTGTGCTACGAGCAAGCTAGCCTAGCTGCTGTTGCTAGCCAAACTTCACTGAAGGGGATTGTTTGAATGCCCCGGAAATAAAAATTATTTTGACATAAAGTGTAGGCTGTGTCATTGAAGAGAGCGACGCACCGCACAAGCTTGAGTTTAAATATATTATTAAATTTGACATTACTTACTGTACATGTAAGTCTTGAATTGACTAAATATACAATGCTGCTATTACACTAGCACGTCGTATCTATCCATGCATCTGTTGCTCACGTGTGCCGACGTTGTGACGTAGGCTTGCACTGAGTTCCCTTGTGCGACAAAAGACACTTTTTGCCACAAAAACTTAATTCAAGCCTAAACCGTGCAACGGAATGTTAATAAAAAATACAAGCAACGCAATCGCAAACAACACAAACCTTTTGACGCTGGCGTTGTCTATGTAGTGCAAATATTGAGGGATCCTTAGGTGGGAAAAGAATACTACTAATAATAATATATATGTGAGAGAACAATGGTTGTGCTCGCCGAAGGCGTGAGCACACCCAATAATCACTGTTAAACAAGCGAAGCGTACATACAGACTTTCAACTTCGAGTAGAAGATTTCTCGGCTGCTTTCACATGCAACATAAATGTCCTTTCTTTGACTATCGCGTTGACAATCATGAGAAACAAAAAGTTACACTTCTGTACAGTATTCTCGAACTTGCTCCTACTGCTTTCAACCATGAGAGAGTAGCTAGAGTAGTAAAGTAAAGTACAAAGTTAACTAAATGCGGTGGTGGTTGGGACAGACTTCTGGGGGCGAGAAGAGGAACAAGTCAGGGGATGAGGATATCGATAGCACTAGAGAAACAAAGAAAACTAGAGGGTACAATTTCTGGGGAAATTGTAGGCTGTGCTTGCTTGCAGATGGGTCAGTTTATTAACTGCTATTTCTGTATATTTTATATAAAAATGCCTACTTATTATTTATGAAGATCGCATAGATTTAAAAGCATAGCCTACATTTGTTGCTGCTCATGTACAATTCAAAATACAAAAAGTGAAGTGTAGCATGTCCCTGTGCTTACTGTAAGTCACTCTGGATACGGGCGTCTGCTAAAATGACTAAATGTACTGTAAATGTAGAATGAACTTAACCTATATGACTAAAATGTCACCTTAAGTTTTTCCTTTCTACAGTACTGACATTTTCAAGCATTTAGTAAAGAATATATTGTGCTTATTAAAGTTATGCATTGTGCTTATTAAAGTTATGAACTCGGACATGTGCTCAGGCTTAAACATTGGGTCTCACACTGGGTGTGGGAAGCAGGCTGTTCTTTGTGTCTCTATCTCTTCATTTTCAGAAACAACCTTGAAACCGGGTGGAGACGGCACCCGAGCAGGTGGGACGCGGAGGCAAGAACAACTCCCTGATGCACGAGAGAACAAGCTCAACCCTTTTTTGACAGGTGTTTTCAATTCCATTGTATATGATATGCTGGGGCAGGGAAAGATAGCCAGTTGGACTTCGTGAACCAGCCCAAACTCTGTTGCGGGTAGGGAAACGTAGACAACCCCAGAGCTCTGTACTTGTTGATTTCCAACTGCTGCATTAAAGCTGATATTATGGGACCTCTGCGACTCCAGACCACTCTTTCTAGAACACAGATTTGTGTCATTGAATACTATAATTACATATTGGAATAGACACATAGATATATGAATCCTTCAAAAGCCCACTCATATTGCATTCATTCATTAAGAACCACCTTTGAAACAAGCGTTTCTAAGTAACAACGTTCTCACCGGCAGTATTATTAGCTAGATGGAATCGCGATTGAAACAGTACCAACTGCTAACTGAAAATATGCCCCCAAAAAACGTAAATAAGCTTGACGTTTATTTAGGCGGATATGACTAATTCAAAAGAAGTTTGCTGGAAGCGATCATTGTCAGTAACAATGCCAAATACGACCATTTGATCTTAGACTAGAGCCCTGCACGGTGGAGAAGCTTACCTCAGTAAATTGTGCTACGAGCAAGCTAGCCTAGCTGCTGTTGCTAGCCATCTTAAGGGGATTGTTTGACTGCGCCGGAAATGAAAAACGTTCAAGTTTAGGCTGTGGCATTGAAGACAGCGACGCACCACACAAGCTTGAGTTTAAATACATTATTGGGTGTGCTTTGCCTTAGGCACAATCTTTGTTCTCTCACATATATATTATTATTGTGAGATCTCACTATTGTTTTCCTGGGTGCCATGACATTTCAGCTTTGTACCTCTTATGCTTGAATTAATATAAATCAATATTCATCATATTTCTAACATGGGTTTCCAATGGAGTTTTCTTTCAAATCCTCTCAAACTTCTTTAAACTTCTTCAACTTCCAAATCCTTCTTCTTCCTCAATCTTTCAGCTGGAGCCACCATTTAAACTTTAAAATGTTGACAAAACCCTAAACTATGTTTAAATAATTCAGCTTTTTGATATCTATTCAACTTTTTTCAATATCACTGATTATGTTTCATGACTTTTTCAAACCGTTTCTGAGATTTACATGGGTTTCTATGTAGAGAGCTAGAGTGAGGCATTGGAATGTTGCGCAAATTCAGAGTCACAGCAGAGTCCGAAACCGTTTTTTTTTTAAATTAATGGCACTTTTGCCCTCACGGCCACAATATTAACTTTTCAAGCTTCATTTTGGATCAAAACGATGCCGTGCTTGTGCTGGTCGGACTCATATGGGTATGGAAACACACAGTTATTTACTTTTTGCGTGAGGAGCCCGAGAGTGAGACAAAGTCTGTCTCAAGCCCCATAGAGACTAATGCAAATGTTGGGACAAATTCATCAGAGAAAGCAAAAAGAACAAGATTTTGAAACTGCCGGTAGAGTCGTATTTCTGACCGCACAGACATATTGGACGTATAGTTTTGCGTCTAGGTTAACTTGTTTGAGGTGTGGATTCTAGCTACATTTCTGTTATTCTCTGCCCTCAGCGCGTTAGCAATCAGAGCTGCACCATCACCGTGGCAACGACAGACACGCACCACTCAGTCTCTCACACAGGTGATTGGTATTAGCTGATTAGTGGAGTTGTCAGGCCAAATAGTGTCCTAGGGCCAAATACTGTCCTACCTGACGTCACAATGCCGTTCTGAAGCAAGGACGCATCCTTCGCTATGCCGACCTTAAATTCCTGAGATATCTATGCGTGCTAGCAGGAAACTGTCATGGTTGCTATACTGGTTACTAGGTACGAAGTTTTGTATTTAGGCTTATTTAAACCAGTTTATTCTACTCCACGATTTAAAGTTTTCACTCGTTCGACATTCCCGAGGACAGCAACACGCGCAGGGAGAATACTTTACGTGTTGCCTTCCCGGTCTGTTAAAATTGATGCTAAATAAGTAATGTTTTCTACGAAAACAACTAGCTAGCTAGCACTAGCTATCGAAGGAGTGAAAACTTTAAATCGTACAGTAGAATAAACTGGTTTAAATAAGCCTAAATACAAAACTTCGTACCTAGTAACCAGTATAGCAACCATGACAGTTTCCTGCTAGCACACGTAGATATCTCAGGAATTTAAGGTCGGCATAGCGACAGACGCGTCCTTGCATCGGAACGGCATTGTGACGTCAGGTAGGACACCATTTGGCCTGACAGAGTCACAAGACAGAGTTTGATAGTATTTCAACCTAATACAATTTACAAGAGGTGACTCTGCAAAGTGCCGCTAATATCAAATCTTGCACCATCACCCTTCTGCAACATAGTGTCGCCGTGTCTTCCTGTATCGGCCCTACTGCTGTATGTTTTATTCAATCAACACATTGAATCCTACTAAGAAAGCCGAGTAAACACACTCAATGATAGGATACATATGCTACTGCTATTACTATCCCAACTATAATTTCAGCTGTTAAGACTATAATATTCTTTTTATGACTAGCTAGCCTAGGCCTACTTCTGTTTAACAGTTCAGCTTTAAGCTTCTCCCGCATTGTATTTCAGCTCTTAGCATTGTTAGATGATGCAGTTCAGTTTCCACACTGCCTCTTTTGTGTGACTCACACATATTTGAAATTCATTTCAGCTTGCGGGTATTTTCTCATTTCTGTATTTTCTGCAATTTAAAAAAAATAATTTCATCTTTCAGCATTCCAACGCATTTTCTGCAGGAAATGCCTTTCTGGTTCCAACTTATTAGTTCTTCCGTAGGTTTTTTGGACTTTAACTAGTCCTGCATACTTTCACTGATTCCTAAAATTTTTGTATCAAAACGTTCAGCTCCTTCAGGAGATGTTGGCTATGACTTTTGGAATTTCTCACTTTTATACTTTTTAAGACATGGATTTTGTGCAAATTATTCTCCCATTAAAAGTAATGGTAAATCCTTTCAAATCATTAAAAAGCTTCCTCCTCTTTCAAACGTAACTACTTCAGCATACTTTCAGCTAGAGACACCATTCAACCTTTAAAATGTTCACAAGACATTCAGCTATTCCCAAATGATTCAGCTTTTTCAAATATTCAGCCAATTTTGAATTATTACAGTTTGAAATACATTAAAATGTTTGCTCCTTCTTGATTTTAATGAATGAGCAGCAAGCAGTGGCACACTGCTGCCTGCTCTTTTTCTGATATTCAACTAAATTGTCAAACAACTTCCTGTAACTTTCATATTGTTTAACTTACAGAAACAAGTTATACCTTAAAATGTAGGAAATATTGTCCTCTTTCAGCCAATGTAACTACTAAAGAGCTCACATTTACAGATTTTCAGCTATGAGCCTTGAAGCGAGAGCAGCCTTTCAAATTATCTCACTAACTTCAATGGAGAGGTGGGTAAAATCCGTCAGAGAAAGCAAGAAGGAAGACGATTTCGAAACTGCCGGTAGAGACATATTTCTGACCGCAGACATATAAAGGGCATCTCTAGTTTCGGCAGAGTCTTGGGTCTCGAAAAATATCCTAATTTTATTGATTGGACGTGTAGTTTTGCGTCTAGGTCAACTTGTTTGAGGTGTGGATGCTGGGTAAATGTTCGTTTTTCTCTCTGCCTAGCTCGTTAGCTATGACAGCTGCGCCATCCCCGTGGCAACCAAACAGACACGCACCATGAACGTTTTTGAAACTGCCAAAGGAGTTGTATTTCTGACCGCACAGACACATAAAGGATATCTATGGTTTCGGCAGGGTCTTGGAATGAAATATACGTAATTATGTGGGCAATGTAGAACAGCGGACAGATTCGATATTTGATCTTTTGTTAGTTATGGCCATTCTAGTGACGCTACTGTCATCACGGCTGCTAATAGAACGGCGAAACCAGGTCACATACAGTCTAACTATCATTCATTTACCTAGCTACAAACAAATGCTTCGTAACTGAAGAGTATTTACTTTTTATTGGCGATATTGACAACAGAGGTTAAGGAACTTGTCTTTAATCAAAAGATGGTCTCCGTTTTCAATTTGAAGCAGTAGATCTAACTAGCTTATGTAGGATTTTTTTTTCCATTGCATCCTCTCTAGCTTCACGCCTTCGGTTATTATTCAAGCCTACGGTGTTAATACAGTCTGTAAAAATACCACTTTGACACACTTGCAAGAAATGATCCGCTGGTTAGATGTAGCATGATCTTATTATTTAAGTATAAAAAAACTCACCAGGGACAACGACAACATTGGCAACCCTGCACTATGAATTATTATTTTGATGTCATCTTAAAGTAAGTGTCTGAACAGGACTGGGTGTGCAGGCACACATGATTAGTTTCTCCTCCGTCTTGAACCTGAAACCTAGATTCTAGGTTAGAAATGTTGCCAGTCTGTTGCCAATGACTAACAGTTGCTACGTTTTTCCAGCAAGTTCAAGTCATTCCAGTGTTGTCCTTTTACCTTCAAATTTGTTCAACCCAGACTTCAGCAACTGGTTGTCTGCTAAATGTTCACATTTTCCTGCAGCTCATCTTGCCCTTATTCAGACATCCCAAGTCTCCCGGAAGGTCCGGGAGTCTCCCGCATTTCAATAGCGTCTCCCTGACGCCCGCAAATGCTATACAATCTCACGGAAATCGGGGATTTTTTATTTCGAGCAAGCGAGAGACTGTCCAATTGTCATTTCTGGTAGAGATAGGTGCATATTGCGCGTCCTGATTGCGTCGGGGGGGGGGGGGGGGTTACGTGCAGGTTGAGGGGGTACATCATGCGTCCGGATTGCGTCCCGGGGGGGAGGCCACCTTCCGGAAGTGATTCTCTGCAGGTTGGGATGTCTGCCTTATTGTTTTGCATTTTCTTCTTCTTTTCTTCTGTTTTCTGCCTTCATCTTGCTCCAGGTCCTTTCAAAAATACCTTTCACAGCAGTACCTTCCAACTGCCAGTACTTTTGCATTTTTCAAAATTCTTACTTTTTTTAAATTTTCAAATTCTTCAGAATTATTTATTTTTGCATTTTTCTTCTCTTTTCTGTAGTTTTATACCTTCGTCCAGCTCCAGCCCCTTTCAAAAATACCTTTCAGGCGCTTCAGCTTATAACCTTCTACAATATTTTCACAATTTTCCGCTTTTTTAGCATGGTCAGCTATCCCCATTCAGGTTTTCAGCATTCTCACTGCTGTTTCGCAGGAACAGCCGTTTCTAGTTATTGTTTATTTTCGCCCCCCTAAGGATCAGTCAATATTTGGACTACATAGACAACCTAGGTGTCAAAAGTTTCGTATTGGTAGCGATTGCGTTGGTTGTATTTTTATTTACGTTCCGTTGCATGGTTTAAGTAGAAATTGCGTTTTAGTGGTGAAAAGTGAAGCTAACGGTGGCTAATTTGCTAGCCACAGTCACTGACGTTACTAACGTCATGAAAACACACGTGACTACCTGTAGCAGAACATTCGTTTCGCATCTGTTAACTTGGGGGATAGCTAGGCTAACTATAGCTTACTATAGCTTTACTGCAAGGCAGCTGCAGAAACGCCACAAGCAAAGAGGCCAGGGTGATAACTATTTACTCATTTTACTTTGTGATGTGAAACACAATTGTGAAATGTAATGTACAATATTAGCTGATATTATTAAGGAAGTAGGCCCACATCTATTTTCGGAAACGGTAGTCTACTATTTCACTGAAGCATTAGAATCATGACATTAGCCTCTGTTGCCCGGGCAACACATACTACAGTGGTCTATGATGCATCTGTTTTCAATCGTTAAAATAAACATTCCTCACAAATACATTTTCGTTGTAGGATTTATTATGACAATACATTACAAGTAAACGATTTGTTGGTGAAATTATCATTACATGTGGTTTCAAACCAGTGTAGCTCACTGCAACGCTGTAGCCTACGCGAGACACTACAAAAACATAGCTCTTTAGGAAGTCAAACGGCGACAGAACATGTTCGGCACTCCCCATACTTAAATCAAAAGTCTTTCAATAGGTGAAACTATCTGACTACTAACCTGAACTTCATTGCCACAGCCTAAACTTTGTCAAATCTGTTCATGAAAATAATTAATTTCAGCCTAAACCGTACAACGGAACGCAATCGCTACCAAGACGAACACAGCAGTGGTCTAGTACTGTACTGTAGTAGTACAATTTACCGGGGCAGCTTTTCCACACAGGGCTATATCGCATTTTGCGTTGTTACTGACAATGATCGCTACCAGTGAGCTTTTTATGAATAAGCGATTTTCCACTAAATAAATGTCAAGCTTATTTACGTTTTTGGGGGCATATTTTCAGTAAGCAGATGGTACTGTTTGAATCGCGATTCCATCTTCTACTGCCGGAAACGTTGTAGAATAATCTTCAAAGGGGGTTGTTTATTCATGAATGAATGCAATATGAGTAGGCTAAATGCCTGAAAATATTAGCCTGGCTCTGCTAGGTACTTCCGCTCAATTTTATTTTTGCTCCTGTACATAGGTCTGGCCATGAGGTACGTCAGATTTTTCAGGTTGATTTTCTACCGGCGAATCAGCGAACAGAGGGAGTGGCTGAGAATGATGACGTTGATGTCGTGCGCTAGTTTGTGTTGTAGTTCCGTAATGGTGGCGGAAAAAGATGCGAGCAAAGCCATTCGGTCCGTTGTGGCAACGCTGCTGAATATCCAACAGCTACAGCCGGAGCAAGAACAAGTTTTGCTGAGTTTTGTTGGTGGCCATGATGTTGTGGCCCTCCTCCACACAGGGTTCAGGAACAGTTTGATCTTCCAGCTACGGCAGCTAGCTCGGTTACAGTAGTGGTGAAGGAATTGGCTAAGGCGAACGCCAGCGATTGGTTATGGCAGATCAGAGTGGCTCTGGGCAGATCCAATAGTTTTAAACTAGGCTAGCACTGAGTACCCTTTGTTGACAAAAGGCACTTTTTGCCACCAAAACGTAATTTCAACTTAAACTATGTAACGGAACGTAAATAAAAATACAAGCAACTCAATCGCTAGCGAGGCAAAACATTTTACATCAACGTTGTCTATGTAGTCCAAATATTGACGGATCCTTAGGGGTGGGAAAATAAATAACAATAATAATATATATGTGAGAGAACAATGGTTGTGCTCGCCGAAGGTGTGAGCACACCCACTAAAATGTAATGCCAAATGGCTGACCGTTCGTGAATGGCTTGTGTTTGACAATGAAAATGTTGGCATGTTTTGTAAGGATTGCCACATGTACGCAAAAGAAAAAAACAAAACAAACTATTTCGTGGTGGGAATAATTTTAAAGTCGAGGCAGTAAAGGACCATGAGAGTGCCCGAGGGAGTCAGGTGGCTGAGCGGTTAGGGAATCGGGCTAGTAATCAGAAGGTCGCCGGTTCGATTCCTGGCCGTGCGAAATGACGTGTCCTTGGGCAAGGCACTTCACCCTACTTGCCTCGGGGGAATGTCCCTGTACTTACTGTAAGTCGCTCTGGATAAGAGCGTCTGCTAAATGACTAAATGTAAATGTGCCCGAAGTCATCAGGAGAGCATAAGGATTAAAACTGCCAAGACAGGTCGTATTGATGAGAGCCTTGCTGGGAGAAGCCTCACTTTATTGAAGACGTCTGAGTTGGAGAAGATGCAGCTACTTTTTCGAAATTGCCCACGCCATCGGAAAAAAGGGCAGGCCTTTCACCGACAAGCTAGTGCAGCGGTTCTCTCTTGTGAGGCTCCCAAGGGAGGCGCGAGGGCACTGCAGGGGAGGCGCGGTGAGATGGGATGAAACGGAGAAATCCCGATCGCCAATGGTATTTTGTCTTAATATTTTTAAGACAAAGATGCATGTCGGATTACGAGTGATATTAAAATAATATTAATTACATTTATACTTTTAATTCTCTGACAAATGTGCTGAAAACCTTGACAAAAAATCTGATATTTTTTTACTGTAGCTGGCAAAGGCCCTTGCTTCTTTATAACTCCAGTTCGCCCCCCTTGGTTACTGTTGCTATGCCAACCTTTTGCACCGACCCAGAGTTTTCAATGGTAGCCTATATGCAGCTAGCATAGCTAGCATATCGGACAGAAATTGATAAATTCCTAACAGGATCGAAAAGAATATCAGATGATGTGACCCACCCATTGAGTGTTCAATCAAAACAAACGAAAGCAAAGACCTGTGTGGTCTGTCTGAAGACGCTTGCTGCTGACAGCATGAGACCTGGCAAACTTAAATGTCACCTTGAGACTTCACACCCGGCAGATGCAAATAAGCGAGTGGATTTTTTGGGACGAAAATGTAATGATTACAGAGGACAGTAGTCTAGATTTGTGAAGACTGCATCTGGCACCACCAATGCCCATCTGGCATCATACAAAGTAGCATACAAAGTAGCATACAGAATAGCGCAGAGCAAAAAGCCACACACAATTGCCGAGGAGTTGATTCTGCCACAGCGAGTCCCGATAGCTTTCTCGTGGGAAGGTGCTGTCCAGGGTTTTCAAACTGAAAGAAATATTTATATTTCTGCAGGAAGACGGGCACACACTTGAAGACAGATTCAAGGATGAAGACTTCATTGTGAAGCTGGCTTACTTGAGTGATATCTTCGAAAAGCTGAATGAGTTGAATCTGAAGTTACAGGGCCCAAACACATACCTGACGCAGCTGACAGACAGAATCCACTTTTCATATACAGAAAATGGATACATGGGGAAGAAGACTTGAGCAGGGGAACAGAGGCATTTGAGAACCTCAAGTCATTCATTGAATCCAATCAACTTTCAAACACAGTGCTTGTGTTTATGAGAGCAGGGTTTTTCCTGGGTCAAAATGGGTCTTCGGTGCTCCAAAAAAAAAAAAAAAGTATATATATATATTCTTTTTGTTCTTCTTTTTTCTAATCAATGTATTTATTCCCAGGTGTTTTGCATCTAAAGCAATACAGTTGGGCTACTTGAAGACACCTTACACTCATAAAGTATGTTCTAAATGGCATAAATGCTGCCAATTAATAATTGATGTAACAACTTATTGTAAATGGTCAGTAGCCTAGCCTATCAATTAGGTAGGCCACTCTGAAGCATGTACACTGCCTGCTTCATTTGATCTTGATAGGCTAAGCATTCTGTAGCAAATATTAACAATAAACCCACTTTTTATTAATTAAAACTACTTCAGCATAATAATGCACCTAAAATACAAACCTGAGCAAGGGCAGCAATCGCTATCGAATCAACAGACATGTGCAATTTAGCTAGCAGGGGAAGAATACAAACAACGACAATCACCAGTTAACTTGATTTAAATTTGCAAGAACTATAGACTTATACAATAACAGGCTTAAATGAACTGACAACATAAGTTATACGACTTACAGTTCTCAAGGACGCTACGCACGCAATCTCAACTGCGGTGTGAAGCGCGTGTCCGTGCAATTCTCCGACATGCACTCTAACAATCACTGCTGATAGACGGCCTAAAATGTTGTATTCTGATAACGGGCGGCAGAAATTTAGCCATAGAGGAAACACTGCACTATATATTATCATTCCAGGTTAAGAATACCAATGGAGGCTGCGTTTGAAATCGTAAATCAAACTTTGGTCAGCATTTTGAGTGGAAATTTCATTTGCATTTGTACAGGTGTATTCGTGCACGTCGGGCTGGCCCTCGCAGCGGAACAACAGTTTACTCTGTCCATTCGCGCACCTCACAGTTGCGTATTTATCAAACAAGAAGACACGCTTATCAACTCGATTACTATTGATCAAAACAGAACGAGGGTTCGGCTGTAGCCTACTTGAAACATACTATTGAGAACATATTCGCTGACATGCATTGCACCCGTGATGAACACGTTTTTTTTTTTTTTTTTTTTTTTGCAGACTTTTTTTGGCCTTTGGCGCTCGGGATTTGTCATTGGCGCTCAGGAAAACGGCTTTGGCGAGCGCCAAAATGTTCTCTATGCAGGAAAAACCCTGGAGAGACCACCTCTCAACCTTGAAAACACATTTTCATAATAAGTACTTCTCCCTTGAAGAGGCCACTAAGTATGACTGGATCAGAAACCCCTTCATTGCACCTCCACCTGTCACATTCACCACTGAAGAGGAGGATCAGTACATAGAGCTAACATCCGACTCTACTCTGAGGCTGCAGTTCACAACTAGGACCTTGGCTGGGTTCTGGATTGGCATTGAGAATGAGTTCCCCCTGTTGGCCAGAGAGCAGTGGCAGTACTTCTGGCTTTTGCCACATCATAACTCTTTGAGGTAGGCTTTTCTGCTGTGGCCTGCATTAAAAGCAAATGTCGAAATCGACTGAACATTGAGAATGAGCTGAGAATTGCAACCTCAAAACAAATGCCAAGATTTCAGAAGATTTGCCACGAGCACCAGGCACATCAAACCCATTGACATCTGTAACAACCACTCCTGTCTCTTCCAACTACAAGCCTCCAGCTCCGCCCCCCAAAGTCACATTCACTAGTTAGTCTTCTGTTCTTTACTCACACACCTGCATGCCCACCTGTATTTAGTTTCCCTGCCATTGGTCACAGTATGTTCCCCCATCACTTCATTCTGTTCCCTATGAGGTCTTGCATACATGTTCCTAGAGTCAAAGCGTTCGGCTATCTATGAGCAGTGTTAACTAGCCTACCTGTTGTTTTGAATTTGGCTTTGTATTTCTTTTTTTTTTGCAATACTGCTTTTTAAATGTTTTATTTTAACTTGCAGCATGACTAAATCTTAACAGCCATTTGCTGGTTGCTGTTCATTTAATACCCTGATGTCATCTTTTTAAAATAAGCGTATTTTTACCATATCTGCATCTGTTTCTTATTATTTGTAAGGAAAAATGACAAATTCTACCCCAATAATGCAATAAACTTGACCAAATACGTGGAAATGGGTGTAGAGGAGGCCTGGAAAAAAAACACCAAAGGGAGGCCTGACAAAAAAAGTTCGAGAACCGCTGAGCTAGTGGCAATCACCACAGATGGAGCATCTGTAATGACGGCAGTAAACAATGGTGTAGTTACAAAACTGCGTGCAGACAGACCAAATGTGCTGGGGATCCATTGCATGGCCCACAAGCTACATTTACATTTAGTCCTTTAGCAGATGCTCTTATCCAGAGTGACTTACAGTAAGTACAGGGACATTCCCCCCTGAGGCAAGCAGGGTGAAGTGCCTTGCCCAAGGACACAACGTCATTTGGCACGGTCGGGAATGGAACCTGATTAATAGCCCGATTCCCTAACCGCTCAGCCATCTGACCCCAGCTACAGCTTGCCTTTTCAGACGGAATAAGGAAAAATTTGATGGTCAGGAAAGTGTGGAGTGAACAGGGCCAGCCTAAAGCAACACTTCAGTGAGCTCCACATGAAGGCTGGAACCCGGTGGCTACCACATCTCTTCAAAGCACTTTATCATTTTCTCAGGGGATATGCTGCCATTGTACGCCAATTAGAGAAGGTATGTTAATGTATAGCCTACTAAAACCAGCAGTGTGGATGGATTATTTAATGTTTGCTTTCTTTTTCTCTTCATCAGTTTTAAATGCTGTCTGATATAATGCAGTTGTTTTGTTTGTAGTCTCAGGAGGCCACGAACATCCATGCTGTTCTGAGGGCAAAAGCCAAGAGGTTCCTCAACATAGGCAAGGATGGTGGAGTGCTCAGGTTTTACTGCCTTCTCCATGACACCATCTATCAACTGAGCAACCTCCAAGTCACTGCAGAGGTCAGTGTCAACTCTGGCTGAAGCTCAGAGTTGCCTTTCCTCCACTCAGGCTGTCATAGAAAAGTACAAGTCAAAGTATGTATCATATATCCTACAATTTATGATTTGATTTTAGGTTGTGTTGGTGTGTTGTCACCTCAGTATAAACAAAAATATGCCCATCCATCTATCTCTGCACAACTGTAGACCTGGGCTTAAGCTGAGAGCAGTGCTGGACACAGACACCGATGAGGGAGTCCTCCTGAAGCCTACTGATGCCGACCAGCATGACAAGGCAAAGAATGAGCTAATCGATTCTCTGTGCCAGTGCATCACTGCTAGATTTAGTGATGTGAACAGTGGTGTCCTGCAGGCTATGCGGCTGACCAGTTTCCAGTGCTGGCCAGAGGCAGACACAAGTTCAGGTTAGCAATTCAACAGTAATGAACAAATCTTTACGCATTTTAAATTTGCCTGAAAACGCCTAAACAGCATACCCAAAGTAAATTGAAAGCTTATCTTGAACCAGTTGGAGTACATGCATGTAAATGGTCCTTTTGAAAGGTGACACTCTGAAGTTATTTCCCCTGATGTCAGGACCCCTGTCAGTCCTACTGGTGTTGAGTAATAGAAGCTTGAACACAAGGAAAGTGAAAGTTTCTATTTCCGCCTAGATTTTGTTTTGAAAACAGAGGCCTGAAGAGGCCTAGAGGTGGTAGGTATTAGCTGGAAGACAGAATTGGACCACAGCTTGAAGCCTTACCCAATTCAAATCAAAAGTCAAACATAATACCACAATATATTCATATTTGACACATGTTTTTATAAGAGTACATCCAGGCGTTTTCTAAAAGGGCCATATGGAGACTCCAAACTGACCCTTTGTAACCAAGGTCAAAATACTTATAATTTTTCATAATTGTTATCTCTAATGAAAGGTGGTACTTAGAACTATCATATATAAAAGCTAAATCCCCTATTAGTATTGCTGAAACACAAAAACTGAAGCATGAACACATTGGAGTGCTTTATCTGATTCCCAGGATTGATGCACAAAAAAGACAGCTTGTGTCGATCTACTTTGCGCCCGGGACTTTTATTTTGAAGGCTCCACAGATACCTAGCATGTTGGGTATTAGCATTTACAGCATTTCCTTAGCTACAAGGCTAACAAGCTCATTTCAGAGCCAGTTTGAGAAATGTGTTTAGAACGAGTGGGGACGGAGGGGGGGGGGGGGGGGGGGGGGCAGGACGAACAGACCTAGTTGGCTTTAGAGGGCTGTAAACAGGGCATGGAACCTCCTATTGGGTCAAACAAGGTGTCAATCGAAAGGGCAGAGTGTAGCGGCCATCTTGACCCTCTCCAATCGTAAATATCCGAATCACATCTCTATGAATGAGCGATAGTGCGTGAGAGAGTGCAAAAATTGAATTGGCGAAGGCAAAATTAAGCAACAACATCGTGGCTATGTGTGGATATAATTCATTTGTTGCACTCATTTGTTGCAACTACTCGACATGGTTAGATAGTTTGGACCTTTGGGAATGTAACCAGTCCATGTTTGTTGGGATCTTTTGCATACCTGGACCACGGTGAACCTTTTAGGGTGAGTAGAGTTGTTTGCTTTTGCTTTGTTTACGTATTTGTGACTGTACAAAGACGTTGGTTAAACTTGCTGTTGCGACTTGATCTTGAAATGGATTACAGCAATGCAAGCATGAAAATTGTAGCTTTCCAATGATGTATGGAATGTGTAGCAGTCTAAAAATATATTTTTTAGTAGTGAGTGCGCAGTAACTTGGGCAGGAGGGGGGCTCGGTTCTGGCCTGCGGGCGGGTTTGGACCGGAAACAGGTTTTTAAGACAACTGCTTAACTTTATATGAATGTTTTCCCTTTTGTTCTCAGATTTTGGTGATGAAGAGGTAAACAAACTCATCAGTCACTTCCGACCTCTTTTACTGTCTGCTGGAGTGGATGTGGAGTTGATCCCTGATCAATGGACAATTCTCAAGACTGAACTGTACACAGCAGGATTCAGCCAAGGTACTTGGAAAATGATGTTTTAGAAAATAAATCTCATACTGATGTACTTTATCAGTAGGATTTTTAAACAAGTGCTTGAAAAGTTCCCAAGCTCTATAGAAATGTCTAATATTGTGAGACAGTTTTATTTTGTTTACCAGGAATCTGAGTAAATGTCATTTGTTAAAGGCACAATCCACATTTGATGCCATCTTTTAATAACTTAAGTTGCATTTGAAAATGTTTAATTGTTTGCAAGTGCATAATGCATGTTGTCTGTCTCACCCTGCTACAGGAACCTTTGAGAAGACCTGGCCTACTGTGAACAGAATGCTGTGCCATAGGTGTCCTGATGTCTTTGATCTTTTTGATGCTCTCCTCTAGGGATGCGTATTGATAAGATTTTAACGATTCAGACTCCTTATCAATTCTTGCTTATCGATTCAATTCCTTATCGATTCTCTTATCGATTCACCCCTCTACAGCCAACTAGGTCTGTGCGTCCTGCACCCCCCCACACACACAATCGTTCAAAACGAATTTCTCATACTGGCTTTGACTGGCTCTGAAATGAGCTAATACCTACCACCTCTAAGCCTCTTCAAGCCTCTGTTTTCAAAACAAAATCTAGTCGGAGATAGAAACTTTCAGTTTCCTTGTGTTCAAGCTTCTATTACTCAACACCAGTAGGACTTACAGGGGTCCTAACAACAGGGGAAATAACTTCAGTGTCACCTTTCAAAAGAGACCATTTACATGCATGTACTCCAAATGGTTCAACAACAGCTTTCAATGTACTTTGGGTATGTTGTTTAGGCGTTTTCAGGCACATTTAACAGGACTATTAAAAGGTTAAACAATTAAAACGCGAACGTTTGCTGATAACACACGCCGCCCCGATAACTTGAAATGATCAATAAGATCAATACTAATGGGAGACGAATGCCGGAGCTAAAATGTATGCTTCAAACGACGGGACAGAAGATAACTAAATCGACTACACACGATAAAGGCAAATTGCTTCACACAGTAACAAGTGGTTGTGATCACTTTTGAGCAGTTTAGCTCTACCTTAGATAGTTAGAGATGAAGCACGAACGTTAGCTGCGCTGCTGCATGCATCGAACACATGACGTTCCAGTAACTTCATTCCATGCTGTGTGTTCAAATGCTTCTTCATATTTGTAGTATTTCCTCCCTTCGACGAAAGACTTTTTACACGCGTTACAAGTGGCGTTGTTGTCATTTTGTCGTGTGAAATACAACCAAACTTTAGAAACGCTTCTTCCTAGTTGCCATGTTTGCTTCAGTCTGTCTGAATCAAAGTTCGCGCATGCGCAACGGCACAGAGAATTGTTAACAGAATCGTTAAGGAATTTTGCTAATGATTCCAAGGAATCGATTCACTGAGAACCGGTTCTAAACAAGAACCGGTTCTCGATACCCATCCCTAATAGCGAGTTACGCTATCCGTGAGTGTGCTCCATTTCGCACTGTCACGTTTATATTTGCACTGTCGGGAAAAGGCATCTGTAACAGATAACTGTCTGGAAGACCCCTTTCCAGCTCCAGCGGCAGTTGTTCCCAGGTTGAAAAATTGGGTGGGAATCGGATGGTTATGTTTTAGGTTAGTTGTGTTGCCTCTTTTCGTTGCCACTGTTTTTAAACAAAGTCGACATACCGGCTCGTTCACGTTAATTGGCTCTCATCTCATTCGGCTTAAAGCCAAAATGTTCCCACACTAGAGCTGAAGATTGTGGATTTGAAACCAAGTCCATTTGGACTTGTTCTTCCTAACTAGCTGTAGATGTCACGAAACAGAACACTTTATAACATAGTGGGTTCACCCCTTCTCTTCATCTTTCGGTGTCCGCTCTGTGTGTGTGTGCGCGTGTGGAGATGCTAGCCCCGCCTACCCTTTCGACACAGAAAGCAGACAAGATGACAGAGGCAGCGGGATTGACTAAAATGTTGGTGGCATTCGTTTTTATGTAAAAATGAATATAATAATTATTTTTTATGATAAAAATGATCAGTTGCAATATATAGCAGCACCAAAAATGATTGCGCTCATTTCCATATATTGTGCGAAAAGTCAATATATTGACTATCGCGACAGGCCTACGACCGAGGCGGCCATTCGCGGACCCATCTTGGATGTTGAGGCCTTTTCCAAAGTCTACATAATTTCCCCTCCATCCAATAAGTCTAAAATACCTAATACTTTGTACAGCCTACCTGCTTTATGTCTCATGGGAAACAACAAAGCCATTGGGACCCATTACAGCCACCATTTTGTATTTCAGATTTTGGTCCAAAACATTTTCTTCTTATGAACAGTAAATCCGATCAATTTATAATCTGGATTCCCATGTTTGGGATACATGTCTGACCAAAGTGTGTCTTTGTGAATAAGAAATGTTATCTAGTGCTGTCAAACGATTAAAATATTTAATCGCGATTAATCGCATTAATGTCATAGTTAACTTGCAATTAAATCGCACATTTTTATCTATTCTAAATGTCCCTTGATTTCTTTTTGTCCCATTATTTTTTCTAATTTTAATGCTTTTATCAACCTGGAAAAGTGGATCGGCTTGCTTAGTGCAAATGTTTTTTTTTAATTGAAAACAACAGTGCAATCGCCTGGCTTTGACGAGGGGGCGGAGAATTTGCATCAGCTGTGTGCTTGGCCATCAAGTGGTATTTCAGACTGGACGTGCTGCGATGATAGCTCAGTTCACAATGACAAAACGCACAGATTAATTTGGTCTTGTCAATGGAACTATTTGGCAACTTTTTTAAAGTAAACTTTCCATTCAGAATCTTATTGGCATCCATTTCGGCGTCTCGCGCTCGCCATGCTCTCAAAACGTAATGTTAGCCTACTACTCTTAACAAGTGTGTGCGGCGTGCCTGTTGTTTTGTTTCAGGTCTAGATAGATCCGGTGTGGTGTTGTAGTTTTTCTAACGTCACTGGTTGTTGCAACAGCATGTGAAAAAAACGAGGCCAAAAAGAACGTTAATCTTGCGATTAAAAAATGTACGCTGTTAAAATGGGTTTGCGTTAACGCCGTTAATAACGCTTTTAACTGACAGCACTACTAAAATTGCATTATTGCACTAGTGCACAGTGCCTGTGATGCAGTAAGTGATTAAGATGTCAGTGAAAAACACATACAGATTCCTTGAACTATGGATAGTGCCTGTGATAAAATTGGGTGGCACACACACACAGATTCCGGGAATTATAGATGGGGCACAGTGCTCGCGATGATGTCAGTGACACACACAGATTTCTGGAATTATAGATAGATAATGCAGTGCCTGTGATGCAGCTGATGATGATAGTTCTTCTCAGTGGTTTTGGTACCTATATTTCTCAGATAACAATAGAAATTCTCTGTGCTCCACAGTCAACCCTAACCAACCTCCACATCTATTCTTATCAAATTGCCAAAGCTGTGGTAGCCTACATACATGCAAATAATTATGTATCCTTTATTTGTCTGCCGTTTCCTAAATTATAAATTGCTTATGTTATGTGGATCAAAATGTACTATATTGGTTCTCTGTTAAATTGTCTTACCACCACAAACATCTAGACATTTAGTTCATAACCGAAGTCATTACATGCACAATGGTTTAGCCAGTTGTCATAATTGTAGGCCTAATTCACCATACAGCGCTTGTGTACATTTGCAGTGTGCAGGCAGTTTTTACATCAGTAAACACGTTAATTTATGCAACAAAATTCACTGAAAGTATATCCAACAAACCCCTGTGAAAGCAGCTGATTATCAGTTGTAAAAGTGAATTTGCTTCTAAATTACGAAACAAAATTTCCCTATTTTCCTCACTATGAACTCCGATGCGTTAATTGCTTAGAGTCATTTAAATGTGAATGCCTTTGTTAATCACATTAATTAAATCACGGTAGTGCACTCGGTTGGATTATAAAAAGGACACCTGCAAAATATAAACTTTGCCAAGTGCCCGGTTCTCAAGATATTTGTAGGAAACTCACTGCACACACAAACACACAGATTCCTGGCATATGAACAATTTATTTGTTCTGCCAAATGCCTTGGAGGACACTGGCCTGTTGTTGATAGTGTTGAAAGATGGGGTGGTGAGATATCCTCTGTGTGGGTCCTGGAGTGTGTCACAGTGAGGGGGAAAGGGATGACGAGAAGAACAATCAGAGTGAAGGGGCTGGGACCAATCAGATTGAAGGGGCTGGGATGAGTTCCCATGATGCCGTAGAGGCATATGAAAGATGGGGATTGTTTTTGGAAATGTTGAAATGCTGGTGCGAACACTGCACTCTTTTATATTCAAAGTGTGCCTGGTTCTCCAGATAATGATAGGAAACTAAACGCGGACACACCGACACACACACAGATTCCTGTCATTATTAAAGAGATGTTATTGCTGAAAATAATCCTGTCGAATATGTGAGCTAATGCATGATAAGAGCATTTTCTTCAACAGATCAGTTCTGATTAATAACAAAATTAGGTTGCATAATATTTAGGGCATTTCTGATTCGTTTTTAAGATAAAACAAACAGATTCTTGGAAAATTGTAACATTGAATTAAAAACAGGTACAACTGCATAATGTGCATTAAGTCAAAGCCTTTACATTGCAATGCGAGAGGATGTGCTCAAAAGTATAAAGCTACTGATTCGTTGAACACCGTTACAACACTTTCAAACTGAGATTATGTAATGGAATTTCTACACTATTTGCCCATCTTGTTTAATTAAGTCGCTTTCCGTCTCTCCGTCCTGTTGTTTTGCCCTATCTTTTTCAACCAAAATATTCACAATAGCCAGGAACTAGGTAAACCTACCGCCTAGTGGTAAAAAATTAGAACTACCGTGTACTGTGTTTAACAGTGATAGTAACGGTAGTACTTGATAATTACAATCCTGTTAAATGTGCCTAAAAACGCCTAAACAGCATACCCAAAGTAAATTGAAAGCCGTTCTTGAACCATTTGGAGTACATGCATGTAAATGGTCTCTTTTGAAAGCTGACACTCTGATGTTATTTCCCCTGTTGTCAGGACCCCTGTCAGTCCTACTGGTGTTGAGTAATAGAAGCTTGAACACAAGGAAAGTGAAAGTTTCTATTTCCACCTAGATTTTGTTTTGAAAACAGAGGCCTGAAGAGGCCTAGAGGTGGTAGGTATTAACTGGAAGTCAGAATTGGACAACAGCTTGAAGCCTTACCCAATTCAAATCAAAAGTCAAACATAATACCACAATATATTCATATTTGACACATGTTTTTATAAGAGTACATCCAGGCGTTTTCTAAAAGGGCCTTTTGGAGACTCCAAAATGACCCTTTGTAACCAAGGTCAAATATTTTGCATAACTGGACCATGAACCGTGGAGGGTGAGTAAAACTTTATTTGTATATATTTGTGACCGGACAAAGACGTTGACTGTACTTGCTGTTGCGACTTGATCTTGAAATGGACTACAGCAATGCAAGCATGAGAATCGTAGCTTTCCAATGATGTATGGAATGCGTGGCAGTCTAAAAATATGTTTTTTTTGTGAGTGCGCAGTAACTTGGGCAGGAGGAGGGCTCGGTTCTGTTGCGCGGGCGGTATAGGACCGTAAACAGGTTGAGATAGCTACATTGTCTCAAATGCAAATACATGTTAAGCAACACCTTAGCAACGGCCTGTTAAATTATTATCTAGACAAAACTGCATCAAAACTGCAATGAAAAAACTCACATTGCAAACAGATTGGACAATAACTAAAATACTTACCCCTCCCATAGTGATTCCATCAATAAGGGCCACATATGGTTTCTGTAACGTTCCTGAAAATGTGGTGTTAAATGTAGATAATTTGTACATCTATACAGCACATATAACTGATCACACATGAATAGATGAATCATTCACTTTTGACAGTTGCAATATGAGTACCCTTTTTTTAAGAGAATAATTGGAAATGTCTGGAAAAAAATATGCTTTTCTCTGGGTTGTAGGGCTGGGCGATAAATCGATAAAAAAAAAATATCGAAGTAATGACTTCCCTCAATAAAGATATTGTAACATTAATTCATTTTCAATAAAATCGATAATGTCGATAGAGAATAATTAGGAACAGCAGTCCATTTAATTTCTGTGATGCATCAGGAAGTTGCGGAGAAATGGTAGCTTACGCTCACAAAAATATACTGAGCACCTTGAGTGGAGTAGCTAATGTTAACCGCGGAAAATGAGTCTTATTGCCGAAAACACTGGCAGCAATAGCAATGGCGAGGGAGCAACTTCCAATGAAGAAATTATTGATAAAAGGGTTCGTCTTCTTCAGTTATTTGGAAGTGGTTTGGCTTTTTGAAATCCGACAAAGAGCAGAGCAATGTTCGGTGCAAATTGTGTAGTAAACAAACAGGTGGCTACCAAGTCTGGTAATACGACAAACTGCAAATCTGGACTTCGACAGGTCTACAAACGCCTTTGTAAGCAGAGATTTGTTAAAACGTTTGTTAACTGCGGCAAAGCATTTGCAGACCTGTCGAAAAGTCCATATTTGGTTTCTTATATACTACAACAATATGTGGGAAAATCCCAAATCAAACAACAAATCTGGAGCAGACGCCATGTTGTCAACATCTCCAAGGCAACCGCTTTCTAGGTCCGTAAATCATTTGCGGACCACTGGAGAGGTCTGCAAACGGTTTTGCTGACTTCTTAGAACGTCTCTGGACCAACAAGAACAGCGTATTGGTCCAATTATAATACTAATCAGGGCTCGACAATAACGATGGCCCTTTTGCCTGGGGCCAGTAAAAGCAACGTCGGGACAGTTAAACTAGCAACTCACTAGCTCGATCGGGCCACTGCAAATTATTGATTGAAAAAAAATTGCATTGTAAAAGTTAACATCCTTCATATGTTTTGCTATCTGCTAAATGCATAAATAACTTTGCAGCTCGTGGGGCGCACAGTTGGCAAATCAAGAGTTGAGTAGTGAGTGACGAGTGGTTGTCAAATTGTAATTCTCTCATTTTTTAACAACTGGTGCGAGACTGGCGCGAGACAATAAAGTAAAAGCAAAGTAGAGCTACGAGCTCAAACGGAAGCAAATTTTTATGGAAACTAAGATGCACTGTGTAGTCTGTCGTATGTTCCCGTCTAAAGCAGACAAAAGGAAATGTATCTTTTTACACAGGCACCGAAAATTTTCGAAAACAGTCCCTGACCAGCCATGCTAGCAGACAGCACCTGGTTTGTGTGACAGCTAAGCGGATGGTTGACAATCCATCTTCCAGGCCGTTGACCATGCTGGTCAGGAATTTAAATGTAGATGCCCATCGTGTTATTGCACGACTTATAACAACCGCATATCACGTAATTAAGGAGGAACGAGGAACGAGGCGAGCCAGCCACTCGCCTCGTTCCCCTGGGCTATTGAACTGCAGCAGAAGAATGGTGTCGACTTGGGTACTTTGTATCATACTGATGAAATGCTATGGAAGCTTTTATATATTAGCATTGAGGGACCAGAGGTTTCAGTTTCAGCCAGACAGAGTTGTGCAGAGATGGCTGTCAGCAGGGAATAGAGCACGTCATGTTTGAGGTTAAAAGTCAATTGTTTTGCAGACTATTACGTTTTAGTTTTTTTATCACTAGAAATGTGATTTCATTTTTGTTCTTTATATATCCAGGATGTGTTTAATAAATGGTTAAACATGTGAACAGAATAACATAACTTATAAGTCTTTGGTTTTGTTGTAACAATTATAAATTACAACTTTTGGAGGGGGGGCCAGTAAAAATGTATTGGGGCCAGTAAGTTTCAAACCCACTGGCCCGGTTTGGCCAGTGGCATGTTGAGCCCTGCTAGTATATAAGAAACCTTTTTTACCACCAGAAGCAAAATCACTCGTTGGAACATGCAGAAAGTGTGAGTTTGCGCCAAGGTATCGATAAAAAGCAAGATTTACTTGACAACTTTATGCTGAGTGAAGGGAAAAAGTTGAGGAAAATACTTATTTTGCTACTACTACGGATCTGTGGTCTATCGTCTTAATTATTGTTATTGAATGGAAATATAAATATCGATAATATCTTACCCATATCGCCCAGCCCTACTGGGTTGTTTGACAAATCTTGAGATATAGGTAAATGTTACCTACCAATTGCATGGTTCAGAATGTATTCCTCACGGAAGAAATCCTGTGCGAGAGGATCTCCAACCTTTCCTGCTTCTGTGACAGCTAGGAGACAAATGACATCCTAATTCAGCAAAACACTCAAGAGACTCATTAACATTTAGTGCTAGTACAGTGCTCATGATACCTGTGCCCACGATGCAGCCAGTGATTAAGATGTTGGTTAGTTGATCAAATAGTTGCATTAGAGACATTACCGCGCATCCACATAGTAAATTAACACATTACTGAATCTAGCATAAAATTCACTTATCTACATTCTTGCTGTTAGTTAGCTAGCCAGCTTTTCATCCAGAAAGAAACCCCTTTGAAAATAGCTATACAACTATCATGCTGTAGCTAGGGATGCGTACTGATAAGATTTTAACGATTCCGACTCCTTATCGATTCGATTCCTTATCGATTCTCTTATCGATTCTCCCCTCTACATTACATTTAGTCATTTAGCAGACGCTCTTATCCAGAGCGACTTACAGTAAGTACAGGGACATTCCCCCTGAGGCAAGTAGGGTGAAGTGCCTTGCCCAAGGACACAACGTCATTTTGCACAGCCGGGAATCGAACCGGTAACCTTCAGATTACTAGCCCGACTCCCTTACCGCTCAGCCACCTGACTCCCTCTATAGCCAACTAGGTCTGTGCGTCCTGCACCCCCCACACACACACTCGTTCTAAACAAATTTCTCAAACTGGCTTTGACTGGCTCTGAAATGAGCTAATACCTACCACATCTAGGCCTCTGTTTTCAAAACAAAATCTAGTCAGAGATAGAAACTTTCAGTTTCCTTGTGTTCAAGCTTCTATTACTCAACACCAGTAGGACTTACAGGAGTCCTAACAACAGGGGAAATAACTTTAGTGTCACCTTTCAAAAGAGACCATTTACATTTCCAAATGGTTCAACAACAGCTTTCAATGTACTTTGGGTATGTTGTTTAGGCGTTTTCAGGCACATTTAACAGGACTATTAAAAGGTTAAACAATTAAAATGCTAAGTTTAATAATGGATTAAAAATCGATATGCTCAGTTTAATAATGCGACACGCGAACGTTTGCTGATAACACACGCCGCCCCGATAACTTGAAATGATCAATAAGATCAATACTAATGGGAGACGAATGCCGGAGCTAAAATGTATGCTTCAAACGACGGGACAGAAGATAACTAGATCGACTACACACAATAACGGCAAATTGCTTCACACAGTAACAAGTGGTTGGGATCACTTTTGAGCAGTTTAGGTCTACCTTACAGTAGTTAGAGATGAAGCGCGAACGTTAGCTGCACTGCTGCATGCATCGAACACATGACGTTCCAGTAACTTCATTCCATGCTGTGTGTTCAAATGCTTCTTCATATTTGTAGTATTTCCTCCCTTCGACAAAATAGACTTTTTACACGCGTTACAAGTGGCGTTGTTGTCATTTTGTCGTGTGAAATACAACCAAACTTTAGAACGCTTCTTCCTAGTTGCCATGTTTGCTGCAGTCTGTCTTCGCGCATGCGTGCGCGAACTTTTATAGTTCATTCAGACAGACATTTGCGTGTCCCATTATTAAACTGAGCATATCGATTTTTAATCCATTATTATTAGCATTTTAATTGTTTAATGGCACAGAGAATCGTTAACAGAATCGTTAAGGAATTTTGCTAACGATTCCAAGGAATCGATTCACTGGGAACCAGTTCTAAACAAGAACCGGTTCTCGATACCCATCCCTAAATAGCACCCTGTTCAATATCAATATTGTTGTCCATTTCCAAAACCTGCACATCCATAGCAAGGGTTCAGTTAGTCTAAACGCAATAAAGTCAATCCAAGAAAGCGCAAACGATAGGATCAGTTGGAAACAGCGCAAACGAGTTCAATCCAGGACAGCACCGAAAGTAGGTCAAAAAGTCACGTGATACGCCACAACAAGCGAACGCGCAGAGTTCCAATATATTCCAGGGCTCGCGCCTTTGTAGTTATTCTCCGTTGTCCAGGCGATGATCTGCGGTGCTCAGGCTCCAGTAGGCTATCCTTAGCATAGCCTTTAGCACACCCACGTCCTGGCTCCAAACCACAGCTCCATACAGCGGCTCACGCACAGGTCCCACATTTCCACATCTTCCAAGGCCATCTGAGTTTCATGCATAGTCCAATCGGCAGGGTTTTGACATTATAACAGCCAGCCTAATGCTGCGCTATTGCAGCGTTGCCCCAGGCTCCGGTACGACGCGCTAGGCGGCTATTGTTTTACCTGTTGCTCGTCTTGTTTTCAATGAGTCCAAAAGCCGGCTAAAGAGATCAATCCTTTATTCCAGGGATTGGTGCAAACTAGGGATGGGACGTATGGCACTGACGCATCGATGCTTGTGTCGCAAAACCAATACGCACAGTTTTGAAAAAGTGTTTTGGAGCTTGTATCAAATTACGAAACCACGTGATAGATGACGTTCAATGCTTCAAACGTCACAAACTGGTTCGAAGTTTTGCCGCTCTTCTGAACCAGAGCCATAGAAGGAACGAAGCCACCGCTTCTTGTTAAAGACAAATCTCACATTTCCAGAGAAGCAGCACCAGGCATCGCTTGAGTTTCTTCCATCAGTCATTATTATTTAGCAAAATCCGTATTGTAATAATTATAAATCCGTGCACTTGTGTTGTGTTATTTTATTGAAATGAAACGTAACATGATAGGACTAGGTAGGTCTATACAGTGCCCAGAAAACAAATGTTGATGATTCGTCAACATTGTCAACAGTAATAATAATTAGTAAAAATAAAGTCCCTCCAGTTCACAATAGGCCTACATATCACAAATGTTAAGAATAAGAAAAAATCTGTGTAATCTAGTTTAATTGATATAAAAACCGTATCGTATAAAGTCCGTCCAACCGCATCAACAGGTAACGGCTTTTTCGGTGGTGTAGCTGGTTAAAGCGTTGTACGACAACGTATTGATAATGCGAGGCTGGTTACCTGAGTTCGCGCCCCAGTGCAGGGAACCTCGGAAGATATTCTTTAACTTTTACTGTGACAAAATGATATAATTCTAACGGCCTTCAGATGTATCAAAACATTTTAATGTGTGAGCACTAATATCAGATAAAAATGAACACATGTAGCCTTAATTAAAATATTAAATAACGTAGGGTAGTCTACCGTCGGAGACAACCACTACGCCTCATTCAGCCAGTTTAAACGGCTGCTATATGACGCTGTTCATTTTCAATGCTCCGATAGTTCGGCTCTTTGGGCCGGCACAATCCGGAAGAAACCACCAAAGCTTCACAAGGCATTGTTCGCCCATCCCTAGTGCAAACAAAACATCCATAAACACAAGTAACTGTTACAAAACTCTGCCACAACCGGTCAAAACCATTTGCCCTTCCGGGGTCAACACCTCCCACTACCTGTCTCCCCCTGCCTCATATAGCGGGGCCACCTAGTGTACAGCATTAGCCATTACACCACAATACAATTACATATTTGTCTCTTACATGCTATTTCCCAGCACCACACAGAGCCACTCGCGAGGAGCGAATAGGTAAATTCATGCAAATGTAGTTGATGTCAGTGGATCTACTGTACTCATCAACAGGCGATCAGGTGTAAATAACAAAGGCAATGTTGCGCGAACTTTACTCGCAAATGAATCAAACTTTTGAGGCGACGAGCAAGAAGCTCATTGCCTAAATGTATGAAAACCGCTTCATCTCGTGGGTACTTTTTTTGTTTTATGGAATATATAGCCTAATTATATATTTTTTATATATATATATATATATATATATATATATATATATATATATATATATATATATATATATATATATATATATATATATATATATATATATATATATATATATATATATATATATATATTACCATTGTATACCATTGTTTTGGAGGGGCAGAGCGCCCCCCTCAAATGACCTCCCTTTATAAAAGTTTGACGAACGTCAATATAAAGGGAGTGGGAGGTCATTTGAGGGGGGCGCTCTGCCCCTCCAAAACAATGTTAGGGGAAACACTGAATTTGAGCCAGGTTCAAGTAGTCAAGATAGTTGTGGGTGCACCCTATTCTTAAGCAGCCCAAGAGGTAGAACATGGATCAAATCAATCCACCATGGCAAATAGCAACGTTCACGGCCACGTGACCTCTCCCTGAAAATATGATCTCTTTAAACCCATAGACTGTATATAAAGAATGGACGTAGTCATCGTGACTTTACCCATTGGTTTGTGAAAGGACGTTTTGAAGCCTCAATTGTTGTACTTCCTGACCATATTTGGACGATAGGGTGAAGTTGTGGGTGATAAGGGCAGGTCCATGGGCGTGTCTGACAGAGAAGCCGCCTAAGAATAAAGGGAATCTAGTTAATGTCACCATAATGAATTGTGGACAATTTTCAGGGACTTTGTATTTCATGAGAGAAGTTGGTGATTTTTTAATGAGAGTCAATTGGAGCCTGAGTTTTTTGGAGCCAGCGGTATTGCACTTCCGCATTGGCATTCCGCATTTTTCAGCCCCGGAAGTTGCCCCTTGTTTAATCCGAGTACTGACTGGTCCCTCATCCACCACCTCACCAAAATACAGTTATACGCCATAATTGACAAATGATATGGCGTGAGGTCCTTTTTTCTAGACTTGTACTTCATTGATTCTAAAAACCATACACCCACTAAACACATCGAAATACCATTAGTCAATACATTAACCAATAATTATTTACATGATTTTTGTATCGGGAAAATGCATACAAGCATGGATTCGGTTAGTTTTTTCAATTGTACTGTTAACTATTTATAGAGCTATGATCATTCTATAGGGGTAATTTATGTCAAGACATATTTTATGTCGCATCAGCCTAAACATTTGATAACACAAACTAAGAATAACATATTCTATGTAGGTTTATTTTATTTAGAAACAATTTTTTATTGTTGTTTAAGGTATTTAATGTTTTATTTACTCAAGTTAATTTTCTATAAAACATACATTTTGAACTGATAGAGGTTAATAAAGTAAAATATGGCATTACGCCATAAAGTCTTCCCATTGGGTCAGTGTTATAGGAACTTCTGGTTAAGCAACAAGATGGACGATGCCTGACAGCCTGCCCCAGACCAGGCTGGTTTCACAGCATAAGTTGCCATAGTAAGTGAGCTTGAACTACATTGAACTGGCTTTATGGAACCGAATCAACTGGAGATGAGTCCAACTAACTCTCATAAGACTGTCTTATTCAGTAAACTCGCTTTATGGAACAGGGCTCCGGGGTCAAATGTATCAAACTCTGTGTAAATGAATCCGTAAAAGTAAGTTTAGAGAGAAAACATACGAAGGAGTGAAACAGCCTTAAATTAGCTTTTCCTGTGGGATTTTGAAGAGAAAAAATACTGGGTGATAAAACATATCAAGGAAAAGTGAAGAAAGCAGGGTCCTGGAATTTGATCGAGTGCGAAGACACCATTCTAGCCACTAGCTTCTAGTGTTAAAGGGTACATTGTGTAGCTAGCTAATGTTTATTTAGCAAGTTTCACAGAAATCTATACAAATATCTAGGCAGCGTATTGGATTGGACCCTATTGCATGGTATCCAGTCTGGCTCTGCTTCAGCAAAAGATGGATGACGATGATGACGATACATGTTATTCACGCCCAGTAATCCCTTAACCAATGAGATGTGCTTTTAGCTTATGTTGTCACGAGTATCTGGCAGTTTTCAGAAATAAAATCGGTGATTGAACAATTGTTTCCATATTTGAATGGTCTGGCAGAAAAGTCAGAGTACGTGTAAGTTAGGACCATTTTTACACAGGATCGCCCAATGTCTTCCTTTTGATGCAATGTTTCAACGATGTGAGGTTGCCAGAAACCTATCACCATTACCTTTTGCACTAAGGGAAATTAGAATAGAACCCTGTTTAATTTTACACTTCATTACATTTTACATTTAGTCATTTAGCAGACGCTCTTATCCAGAGCGACTTACAGTAAGTACAGGGACATTCCCCCGAGTCAAGTAGGGTGAAGTGCCTTGCCCAAGGACACAACGTCATTTTTCACAGCCAGGAATCGAACCGGCAACCTTCTGATTACTAGCCCGATTCCCTAACCGCTCAGCCACCTGACTTCACTCCTAGTATATTCAAGTGTATATGAGCAGCAACAAATGTATGCTTTTGAATCCATGCAATCTTCATAAATAGGCTAATAAGTTAGCCGTTTGGCCGATTCCCTGGATCAAGACGAGTTCAACGTCATACCCAGTTCTATAGATTTTCTCCTACAATTGTTGTCAAATCTTCTTCAAAATTGCCAGAGACGATCTACAGACTGAGCCTCAAAAAGTTATCATATGGATTTTTGATTTTCAAAATCATTTGTCCAGTACAGCATATCAAATTTGGCAACTAAGCCTTCAAAAAAGAAGTGAGGTCATATCTCATACTTTTTTTGCTGCATTGACACCAAACTTGGTATAGGGATTCGGAATCGTGTTTTAGACATTAAAAAAAGTTTGTTTCGATTCCCTTTTAGATTTTCAAAACCGTTTGTCCGGTACAGTATTTCAGTAAATCTTTGATGAATTCACACCAAACTTGCGAGGTGTACTCGGAACCCTGTTCTGTGGATGTCTTATAGAGCCCGACCGATAAATAATGAGCAACACAGCTAACCGTGTGGGTTGCCAAAATCCCCTGCAATATTCTTCTGTTGGTATTCACTCTCGTTTTGAGTTGCTTGGTGGATTGGATGATTGCACTCTCCCACAGTAATTAAGAAAAAAAACACATAATGGACATTTTTACACTTTATTCATTTTAAACTGTCAGGGACCTCAGTAGCGTGTGGAAGATCCATACGCAGCCACAACAGCTTGGCACCCCCTCCTCATGCTGGTCACCAGCCTGGTTACACACTGCTGTGGGATGGCATCCCATTCCTCAACCAGGATTTGTCGCAAGCCAGCCAACATGTTTGCGTTGGTCACTCTGGCACGTACAAGCTGATTTCACTTGAAGCTCAAAACGAGAGTGAATACCAACAGAAGAATATTGCAGGGGATTTTGGCAATTTTTGGGGGGCCGCTACCCACACGGTTAGCTGTGTTGTTCATTCCACGAATGCACGATCCTTAAAAGTTAGGCTACAATTTTGTGCAACCTCGTTGTAAAGGTGACTAATCAGGCTTTGCAATGATATTAAATACAATACCAATTGGTATTATTGAAGGGGAGGAATAATCAACCGAAACGTTTCCGAAATTTTTGAGGAGATTAGATGTACCACGTTTTGATGGTACTATCAGAGCCCATATTAGACATTCTCTCGTACTAGCCTAGTGTTCATTTATAATCGATTTCAATGGTCTCAAAGCAGGCTTTGGTCTGTCGTCTCCCCAACGTGACGTCATGCAATGCATTGTGGGGGAAATAAGAATCATTGCAAAAAGTAGCTAATTTTTTGTATTATATTCCGTTTTGTGACACCCAACAACATCAAATACAATGGATAACAGTTTAAATGTTTATTACCAACAACCAAATAGCGCAAATACTGTGGCTAGCTAGTTAGCCACCGTTAGCTTCACTTTTCTTTTAGATCCTCATTAACCCTTGTGCTGCCTTCGGGTCACATGACCCAAAGGTTCATAACGAACCATCGTTGAGTTTACCCAATTTTACCCAATACAAAAACAAATAAAAATAATTTTCTTTTAACCGTCGCAATGTGGGGGGTCTGAGACAGCCGAACGGTTAAAAGAAAATGCTTCACTTTGTTTTTGTATGCGGTAAAGTTGTCGCAATACGATGGTGGGTCACAATGACTGATGGGTCAGAATGACCCGAAGATAACACAAGGGTTAAGCCTTTTTTTACCTTGGCCCCTTAATTGCTTCTTGCAGCTATATTTCAGAAATGCTATTGTAAGCTATTTTATTGAGTGGGCTGTTATAATATTAGGCAGGAAGTATTAGAAAAGGGGGACTTTGATTTGGAAGGAGGAAGTCGTTGCGAAGAGAGTGGAGACAAAGAATGGCCAGCCGAATCACGAGTCATGGAGCCCAGTAGTCTGTCCATGTCTCAAATTATTATAATTTATAAGCCTTCAAGAATGATCAGTTACACTATTGTGAATTCAATCATCATAACCGCCCCCGCCCATGCCTTCATCTCCTTTTATTAGGCCTACCTTATTATATTCATAAATGGTTAATTCATAAAAGCCTACCATTTTCTAAATATTTGCAAAGTCATACTATGATTAGTGTTGCTCATGTGTGAATATGCAAAATGCATTTATTGTTATGTTTATGCACAACATAAGAATTGCGCTTACCATTCAACACACAAACACCCACGTGAAGCTATTGCACTTCATAGAATTCCATTTTGTAGGGAACCCTTGCGACATCTGCTGATAGAAAGGCGAATTGCAGCCTTTAAGGCAGGGGAGAAAATGGCCGAATGTGCAATTAAACCAAAACATGAGCAATATTAGCCTGGCTCTGCCCTCCTACGTACTTCCGCTCAATTTTGATTTTGCTTCTGTACTAGGTCTGGCCATGAGGTAAGTAAGTCAGATGTCTCCCGTTAATTTTCTACCGGCCAATCAGCGAACAGAGGGAGTGGCTGTTGTGCGCTAGTTTGTGTTGTAGTTCCATAATGGCGGCGGAGAAAGATGCGAGCGAAGCCATTCGGTCCGTTGTGGCAACGCTGCCGAATATCCATAAGCTAAAGCCAGAACAAGTTTTGCTGAGTTTTGTTGGTGGCTATGATGTTCGGTTTGATTTTCCAGCTACGGCAGCTAGCTCTGTTACAGTAGTGGTGAAGGAATTGGCTAAGGTGAACGCTAGCGATTGGTTATGGCAGATCAGAGTGGCTCTGGGCAGATCCAATAGTTTTAAACTTCAACAGAGTACCCACCTACAAGGAAGCCAACGCTTGTCGATTGAGCGAGGCCAGACTCTCTGGACAAATGAAATGTACGAGAGTCTGGTTAGGACCAGGCTAGAGCAACATAACCTCAAATTAGCTTTCCCCAGTGTGATTTAGAACATTTTTAAATACTGGGTGATAAAACACACATCTAGGAACAGTCAAGAAAGCAAGTCCTGGAATTCGATTGAGTGCAAAGATCCAATTATTTTCTCTCTTCACTGGGGTCAATTGGCGCTTCTAGTGTTAACTCCACCCCCACCATATAGACATCAGCGTTGCACCTGTGCTAGCTAGCTATTGTAGTTACAATACAATCCTTAGCCAACCAAACAACTTACAATGCATACTTACAATGTACATGTGTACAAACGCATGGCTGTCAAGTTTCTGCATGTTTGGCACAGTACAGCAACAGAAAAACAAAATAAAACAAACATTATTGCCTACACAGCTAGATGATCACACAATCCCTAAACAGAACCAAAAGCAACAACCTTTTTTGAGCCATAGCCACGGCTCAAGACTGCGACCAAATGGTTGCATTTTGAGAAAAACCTTTGAGACTAAGTATTTTTTACAACTACTCGCACATGTGCGACCTGCACATTTTTGAATCTGACAACCTTGTGACCTGGTGTAGCCAGAACAACTTAGAGCTCAATGCTCTTAAGACAGTGGAGATGGTTGTGGACTTCAGGAAGAACACAGCCCCACTCACCCCCATCACCCTGTGCGACTCCCCAGTCAACACTGTTGAGTCCTTCCGTTTCCTGGGCGCTATCCTCTCCCAGGACCTCAAATGGGAACTGAACATCAGCTCCCTCACCAAGAAAGCGCAACAGAGGCTGTACTTCCTACGGCAGCTGAAGAAATTCTACCTGCCAAAGACAATGATGGTGCACTTCTACACAGCCATTATTGAGTCCAGTATTGAGTTAGTTCTTTAATATTAGTTAGACTTTGTACACTACTTTTATTTAAGAACTGTAAATGTTTATTGTATGCACCTTCGTGCCACAGTAAATTCCTTGTTTGTGTGAACTTACATGACGAATAAAGTAAATTCTGATTCTATTACGCAGACTCAGCTCATTAAGGCACTGGTATGACAACAGCACTGGCATTATCACTGCAAAATGTTATAAACCTTTTCTGTATTGTGTTTGTGTATTACATTTGTGTTTAATGTAGGCTCACACTTAATAAAGTTAGAGAAACTCAAAACTGGTCTTTCCCTCATCTGTCCGTATTTTAGTGCTGTGAGTTTGAGAAATGCTCGCGACCAGCTAGCTAGATGTTTACACCCCTAACTGTATAGCCATATTCATATGATCGGTATGACATCTGAAAACTGTAAATCAACTACAAGCTAATAAATTGTCCCCGGTAATTAAGTTTTGTGCACATCATGCTAGCCTCTAACTTAGCTGGCTAACATTAACTATTGCATCTCCACTGCATAACGCAATCTAGCTAATCGAAAAGTCTTACATTTACAAATGAGCAGTTTCTTGAAAAAAAATCCGCAAATATTCAGCAACTACACTGCCCATTTCTCATCACATTTTTATTCAGATGCGGATTTACAGGTACCGTTTACCTGAAATAAGAAAAGTAAAAACACAGTTGTGAAGTTTTCCCAGCTCTCCTGGCATCTCGCAATGACTTGTGGGATATTAGATATGCTCTCGCTGGCCAACTCACCAACCAATGGCTGTTTATCAATCCACGTTTTTTTCCGTTCTTGTGTTCTTGCGAACTCGTTTGACATCATCTTTCATTGCCCAAGTACGGTTCAAATCCAAAGAACACAAGTACGAACCAAGAACGCTAAGAATATCCGGAAATGTTCTTGATCCGCCCCTTTTATCGAGGGTGCATCGGATGGTGATTTAACACATCCGGGTATTTTAGGTGTTCTTGGTGACTTCTGTTCTTTGGATTGGAACTATACTTGGGCAATGAAAGATGACGTCAAACAAGTTCGCAAGAACGGAAAAAAAATTGGATTGATAAACAGCCAGCCTGTTACAGCTCACAGCAGGCATATACTACTGTGCAATTAGCAAGCATTTTGTGGAGAAATGAAAACATGTTGTTCCACAACAGTCATTTGCACTCGCACAAATGCTCTTGTAAGGAGTTGGAAAGACAGGAGGTCGGCAAACTTCTCCCTTTTGGCACACAGCTTTGTGCGTCTTAGTCAAGTAGGCCTACAAAGACAATCCTTTTTGAACAGAAAACGTAGCTAGCTACCAACAACGTAGACCAGACCTTAAAAGGTGCAGTGTCCACTTGAAGTAGTCTGCTACACTCCCAAATATGTTTTGAGGTCATACAGATTAAAAAGAGGAAATGCGACCAATATCTAAATTTTGAGCCTTAAAAAATGAGAAATCTAATACGAGTAAGTACTTTTTATTAGAAATTGCCATCTCAATGTGGTCATTTTATTTAAGGTGTACGCCCCAAAATGTTCTGCTGTGGTGGAAATGCTGACGATACTGTGTACTTTGAATAGTCAAGATGCCGGCTTAATACAATTTATTTAGTTTGTACGGTACATTAGCAAACAGAGCGCTCTGCGACCAGTCATAAAGAATGTCTCCTGTGGTTGGCTTACTCCCTTAAAGAATACAATATAGTGACAGCCGAAACCAGGCCCTGATGTCCAAAGATCCTCTCTAGGTCAGGGAGTCATACACTTCAGTCAGTTAACCAATCCAAAAACCATAACCCTTAAGTCACCCCAGATTTCAAGTCTCCAGATATACTCCCCTGGTTGAACTAATCTCCATCGTATAGATAGGCCATTTAAGATGGTTCACCCATCCTCCAAGGGCAACCTATCCCACAGGGCAGTCAGCACCTTAGGTCAACAGATAGAAGGTCATCTAAAGCCTTCTGCTAACCCTTTACAACCTCTCAACTAGGGATGGGTATTGGTTCCCAGTTAACCGATTCCTTGGAATCGGCAGCCAAATTCTTTAACGATTCTGCTAACGGTTCTCTGTGCCGTTGCGCATGCGCAAACTTTAATAGTTTATTCAGACAGCAGCAAACATGGCAAAGAGGCAGAAGCGTTCTAAAGTTTGGTTGTATTTCACACGACAAAATGACAACAACGCCACTTGTAACGCGGGTAAAAAGTCTATTTCGTCGAAGGGAGGAAATACAACAAATATGAAGAAGCAATTGAACACACAGCATGGAATGAAGCTACTGGAATGTCATGTGTTCGATGCATGCAGCAGCGCAACTAACGTTCGCGCTTCATCTCTAACTATCCAAGGTAGAGCTAAACTCCTCAAAAGTGATCACAACCACTTGTCACTGTGTGAAGCAATTTACCTTTATTGTGTATAATCAATTAAGTTATCTTCTGTCCTGTCGTTTAAAGCATACATTTTAGCTCCGGCATTCGTTTCCCATTATTGATCACTTCACGTTAATTATCGGAGGGCGTGTGTTATCAGCAAACGTTCGCGTTGTCGTGTTAACCCATTATTAAACTGAGCATATTGATTTTTAATCCATTATGAAACTTAGCATTTTAATTGTTTAACAGAATGGCCGATGTTTGACACTGTCATCTTATATGATTTGACCTTGGCTGAAAATGGAAGATTCTATAGCTAAGCTAGCGTAGCTAATTGAAGTGTAGAAGAAGAGCAACGGAAAAATGTAAATGTGTATGTATACATACTGTGTATGGTGTCCAGCATTATAGAAAATTATATAAAATAAAATAAATGTAAATAAACCCGTTTGTGCTCTTCCCCCCCCCCCCCCCCCGTTGCCCAATAACAATCGTTAAGAGAATCGATAAGGAATAGAATCGATAAGCAGGAATTGATAAGGAATTGGAATTGTTAAAATCTTATCCATACTCATCCCTACTCTCAACCTTATCCCCCTTTTGACCTGACTTAAACTAGTCTCAGGACGTTAATGAACAAAGGAGCTTACACATTACATAAAAACACATACATTGTACATATGCCCTAAAATTCTTTCACACTGCCTGTGCTCCTTAAATTTTCAGTCGGGGCTACAGTGCACCTAGTAAAAAAAAGTTTGTCTGGAGCCCTGCTAGCACAATTTGAAGATTGCCGACATGCTCAACTTTTTACCAACGAGTGTCACATATGTTGTTGCTTACCCCTGATGTCTCCACCCGCACAAAATGCCTTTCCACCTGCTCCTTTAATAATGACAATGGCTGCCTCTTCATCTACCTGCCATTTCTGCATGAGACACATTAATAACAAATGTAAGTATGTGCGATAAGGTTTTACATTTACATACAAGATAGAACGTGTATGGTTATTGATGAGTCGGGTTTGCTTTGTTAGTTAATACTCGTGCTCCTAAATGCTCAGTCAAGTATTAAGCTGCCAATAGATGATACTACAAGCTGAATATGCTAATGCTATGACAGGTCCCCACAGATTCATTTTTTCTAGCTGACTGTCAATGTACCTTAAGAGTACACAATTAAATTTGCATGTGCAATTCATTTTTCAAATGAAATTCTAAACATGTGAAGGGGCATATTGACCACAAAGCTAATGTAAAATAGTCTGAAACAATATCCAATTTTCCATTTTCTGTTTCTTATGCCTTTCAAAGCATGACACATACTGTCAGTTTTGAGTAATGGAGGAGGTAGTTTGAACATCTGGCCCATGGCTTTGTGGTAAAGTAGTTGGTGTAACCTTCTCACCTTAAGTTGAGGGTAAATCATTCGGATCATAGACAGGTTCAGGGCATTCAGAGCTTTTGGTCGGTTTAGTGTGATTACCCCTGCACTGCCCACCCTCTCAATCAGAACCTCTGGCCCAGCTTGACTGTGCATCTGTTCCAAAGAAAACAAATACAATTCCAAGTTTAATTATGTCTTCAACAGTGATTAGGCCAGGGTTATTGTACTTTGTTCAAATACCTGCTACACAGGCGAATACAACAGCGCAATTCTCCCACACCCTCCTATTTTAATTGCACTAATACTTTAGCTTGTATACGTTCTGGAAGAATGCTTACCATGCGACCACGAATTCTCTGTAATATGCAGAAGTAGGTCAGTCTAAAGAGGAGATTTGCAAAATGACAATTTATACATTATCATAGGTAGTTAACTTGTACCTAAACTGTATTGGACTAGGTTGTTCAAGCTAAAGTGACACTGCTTTTACGTAGTTAATCTTTACTTGACGAGCAAGCCAGTTTACAACATCCGGTCCTCGGGCACACTGATTAGCTAATCGTACAATATGTTTAAGTCTACCGGCTAAAACATACCTGCGGTTAGCATTCAAAATAGTTACTGACATAATGAATTAGGCAATCAATTTGCTATTCGCACATCAAGGTTGATATGTGCTTGAACGGAAGGCTGAATTGAATCTTTTTCTTTGGTGTTGACGTTGGCATCCAAAATGAGGGGCGTGTTACTGCCACCTATCGAATTGGGGTGTCTCTCAAAGAAACTCCAAGGACCTCATTTAAAAAACTGTGTGGAGGATTCACGTTAAAAGGTGTCGCAGGACAAAACAGTTACATATGGAAGGCCATTAGTGCATTTAACGTCTTTGAGCATGTTTATGGAAGACTAAAAGTGCCAGAATTAAAGAAATAAATACACCATTAAATAATTACTTAAATGTGTCATTAATTAATTAATATTGGAATTAAATACATACATTTGTTATTAAATGTGTCATGAATTCATTAAAATACCAATTAATTTAATGTAAAATACATATATAATTATTTCACTATTTAATTAATTATTTCAGAATCAGAATCAGAATGGGTTTTTATTCGCCATGAAAGTTTGCACAGACATGAATTTACTTTGGCAGGAGAGCCTCCCTAGGCAGCCATTTTCGGCGCCAACTAGAAAGTTACAGCATAACATGAGGAGAGAGGAGGAGAGAAAAAGGCACACAGACCCGCCAGCCACCCTGGGGAAACAAGCATGCGAAGGCGTTGGATGGGGGTGGGGGGGTGGTGATATCTGTAGTAGGTGAAAGTTAATGTGTGAGTAGGTCTGGGTTGGCGCCCTCGACCTAGGCCACAATCAGTCACAATCAGGGGGGGGGGGGGGGGGGGGGGGGGGGGGGGGGGGAGGAGGAGCAAGATAGTCTCGCTTCAGCGCTCTCCAGGGGAGTTGTTTTCCAGCGACGGCCTTGGCCAAGGCCTGTGCTGGTTACGGGGCCGAAAGTGGATAAGATTAGGGTAGTTGTTTTGACGAGTAGCCGCAACTCAATTTTCACGTCCACCCTTCAGGAAGGTCTCCATGTCCTCCATCTTCCTTTGCAGAGCCGCATACTTATCCCTGTTGTAATCAATGCTGCGTTGTAAGTTCACAGTCTGAGCTCCAACAACTCTGCCCACCGCATCAATCATATCGGGCAGCCTAACGGGGCTTTTGATGGCTGCAGCCGTTTCCTTAATTTTCCGATATACAAAGCCAGCGCCTATTCCAAACAGCAGAAAGCCTGTTGTCATGGTTCTGAATATGAAGATGTCTTCAACGTCCTCCACGGAAAGCGCCGCTAGACACACGACACGCCAATTCTCCCACGTGTCCATCGTGTAGCCAGCTGCGAACGTCCCGTCCAGACAGTTGGGTTCCCCCGAACCCGAGCTTCTCTTCGAGAAGATGGTGTCAATAGCATTGAGAGACCAGCTAATTAATTGCATGCTTCTAGTTTCGGACAGTGATGATGAGAGAGTATCTTGAGACAAGACAAGACACAAGACACAGCCAAGCAGGGAAGGTCAGAGAGGGGAGGAGAGAAAAATGCGACCGCCTTCGTCGAGAGCCAAAGAATGGCAAGGGCCAAAGAATGGCCCTGTGTTCCCAGTTTAAATGGTACGTTCCCAGTACGTTCCCAGAACGTTCCCGTTGGTGTAAAGGACGTTGCCTTGTAACGTTCCCAGAACATGTTGGTCTCAATATGGAGTTTTTTAAAGGGTAGGAGGACGTTATTTTGGGGCCTTTCAGGATGTTCTGGGAACGTTTAGGGAACCATTATAGGACATTTCCTCTGTATCAATGCTACTCTCCACAACGTTTGCAGAACCTTTTAGTGACATATCAAACCTTCAGGGGACCAACCTATAATGTGTCCTTGTGTGACGGTGGTCAAACAGGGGACTGACAAACACTTTTGACGAAGATTGCTTGGTTCTTTAATTCCTGTTCATGCATAAACATAAACAGTTTGCATATGCAGCATCGTTGACAGGCAAACTTCTTCTGTCTCATTTCTTACAACACATTAATCATATAGCCTACAAATAAAACAGTGCACGAACAATTTAAACAACAATGCACATATTTCACACATATAACACACTATTGATCACTAATCACAGTGTGTATAATGATGAACCTCGTGGTATACAAAAATACTTTCTGCACATTGACAAAACTGCTTTACAAACGACACAAACATACTAATCATATAAAATATATGTAATATGTCGAAGTTATCAACATTCATTACATTTATCAATCTGGAAGTTTATAAAGTATGAGGGTCATTTTGCACAGTGGACCTACCGTTGACAGGCAAACTTCTGTCTAGTTACGGCAACAGTACACGCATATAAGCTGCATATCTGCAGTATGCCACAGCTCCAAAGGGGGCTCCAAAACACCAACATTATTAACAACTGTAGAATTATGGCGAAACTCATCATACAGTTAAACAGATTTTTCAACTCCGTTACACCCACCCCTTCTGAATTTCGCCCATAATTGGTAGATGAACAAGGCATTACATATTACCATAGTGGTCAATAAAGAAGTGGAAAGAGAGTGGCGCCTTGCTCACTACCAGCTTCCGGAAGTAGGATGCAGTCTACACCCCACACAAACCATATCCCATACATAGAAAAAGGTCCCAACAGGTACACTCAAACACATCCATGGAGAAGTAATCAAAAATATCTAAATTACCCAAAGTATACACTGAAAAACACCAAAATACCTATTTCACTGGAATAGTTGAAACATTGAATTAGCGGCTTTGTCAACAAGCTGACTGATATCCCCGACAATACCCCATTGAGACATCTGATACAACAGACGGTTAACCGGTCTAAGTATACGTCCAGCACGGGATCTGGCTCTGTGAATACAGCTTGAATCAGACTGAATGTAAGGTGGTATTGTAATGTGTACATCATCTGAGTTGCTGGAATGCAAAGACTGTGTGTGAGTACCCTGAGTGTCAGCTGTGGGGCCATTTGTGTGACTGTTGTCAGAGCTCCCTGTCTGCAACTGTGTTAGCAAACTGCCCGCAGGCTCAGACTCTTTGTTTGTACTCAGGACATCCCTAAGTGAACCATCCCCCACCTGGCTGTCCACACCCACAGTTGTCATATTGCTGACCCACTCTTGAGTTCTAGTCCTGGCATCTTCCTCATCCACAACAGGCATCATTCCATCCATGCCACTGACATCACTTGACTCCTTCTCGCAGGAGGACGCAAAGGTCTGATCTGAGAGATTGTCAAGATGTTCTTGAAGAGGACATCAACTGGAAGACGTGGAACTCGACCATACATGAGATAGAAAGGGGGGTAGCCTGTAGTCTCATGCACGGTGCAGTTATACATGAATGTCAGGGTCTGGAGGTGACAAGGCCAATTGTGCTTTGCATCAGGCGGGAGGGCTCAAATCATGTTACCCAGCGTTCTGTTGAAACGTGCCACGCTGCCATTGCCCATTGGATGGTATGGTGTCGTCCGAGACTTCCTCACACCCGCGACCTTCAACAATTCACTTATTAGATTACTCTCAAACGACGCACCCTGGTCTGAGTGGATCCTCTCAGGAAATCCATAAACACAGAAATATTTGTCCCAAAGTTGCTTTGCCACCTGTTTAGCAGACTGATCTCGACAGGGGAACGCCTGTGCAAGCCTGGTGAAATGATCAGTCACCACCAGGACGTCAACAGACCTGTTGTTAGAATCCTCCGCAGTTCAGAAATCGATACATACAATCTCCAAAGGCGCAGAAGTCTTTATACTCTCCATAGGTGCCCTTCCTTCAGGATTTGCAGTCTTGCTTATGACACACCTCGGACATTGGCGGACATAATCCTTGACATCTCGGTCAATGTGAGGCCAGAAGAATCTCTGGCGGGCCAGGCTCAGGCTCCTAAATTGGCCCTGATGGCCAGCGCTGTCGTGAACGCCTCTGAGGACCTCAGATTTGAGGGAGTCAGGAACCACAAACTGGTATCTCTTCTTCTTAGAGACCTGATCTTTGGACACTCTGTAAAGGAGTCCATTGGAAGTTGTCAATTTCTCCCAATGTTTGAGGTATCTGATAAACATCACATGTTCCTTGGGTTTCTCTCACCTGGACGGACGTCGGCCACGTTCCACAAAGTACAACACCCTGGAAAGAATGGCATCACTCAACTGCCCTTCACGTAACTCATTCTCCGAGAACACGGATAAGGGATTGTCATCAGGGGGAATCAGCTGCGGGAGCTGCTGAAGAGCATTTACAGCTTGCATCCTGGTACCGGACCGCAGGCCGCGCCACAGTCACCCTCCTAAACCTGTGAGAGAACCGCTCCCAATCCATCCAAGGAGGCATCAGTGCACAGCACAAATGGACGAGTGAAGTCTGGGTGGGCCAAAACAACTGAGGACACCAAAGCTGCCTTCAGACCCTCAAATGCCTGTTGGTGGTCGGCTGTCCAGTCATCAGGTGTCAACCTCCGTGACTGAGGTGTGCGTATGATGCGCTGTCTTCCCTTGTGCTTCTGCTTCTGGCCAGCCAGGAGTTCAAAGAGTGGCCTCGCCATGGCAGAGTAATTAGGCACAAAATGCTGATAATAGTTTACCATACCCAGAAATGAGTCCATCAGGCTCCATTAGATCTGCTGTGGTCATTTTGCTGACAGCCTCCACCTTGGCGGCATCTGTAGACACACCAGATCCATCAATGATGTGCCCAAGGAACTTCACGGACCTCCTGAGCAGCCAACACTTCTTCTTAGCTAATTTCAGGTTGTGCAGGCGAAGGAGACTGAAAACCAGCTCCAGCCGTTCCAAAGCTAACTCCTCAGTCGGAGCAAAGACCAACAGATCATCAAGATAGCATAAGAGGCTGAGAAAGTTCTGGTCACCGAATATGCAGGTCATCATCCTCATGAAACTGCCTGGACTGTTGCACAGGCCCTGGGGAAGCCGGTTGTACTCATACAAGCCCATGGGTGTTGTGAATGCAGAATACTTGCGGTCATCTTCATGGAGTGGCATATTATAGAAGCCAGATGTCAGATCCATCGTACTAAAGAACGCATTCCCACCCATGGCAGCTAAGCAATCAGCTTGGTGAGGCATAGGATGGGCATCCTTCAGTGTCCGTTTGTTCAGCCAGCGGAAGTCTGTGCACACTCGCAAGTCACTATTTGTCTTCCATACAAGGACGAGAGGTGAAGCAAACTCACTGGTGGACTTCCTAATTATTTCTTTCTCTTCCATCTCATTGAGGACCTGGCGGAGCTTCTGGTATTCGGCAGGTGGAACACGTCGGTAGGGCAGACAGAATGGCCTCTCATCTGTGAGACGAATCCGATGCACAAACTCCTTGGCTTTACTACAGTCCAGATTATGGCGAGAGAAGACATCTTCATATTTAAGCACAAGATCAGCCAACTTTCCCCGCCAGTCTGCCGACACATCACAAGATCTGAGGTCCAGATCTCCTAGGCCGACGCGTACCAGTCTCTCCTGCATGGTCTTGACATCTGATGCAACTGATGTCCTAGCAGGCTCAACAGATGTAGCCTGAAGAGAGCTCCTGAGCTCTGGAACATCCATATCCTCCAGCGCAAGACAGGTGTAGATATCCGCTAGCTTGGCGTTCCTACGCAACGTGACTGGGCTGTCTGAGAGATTAAGTATCTTGAGTGGAACCCATCTGTCACCCCAGAGAGGAGTCACTACTCTGGCAACCATAACGCCCCTTGGTGCAGAGTGAGAAGAGGTTGGTTCAGTCATGACGGCACTACCAGGAGATATCTTCACATTTTTAGGAAGGGTCCCCCACACAAGGTGCTCACTGCCAGCCATCAGAGTAACAGCTCTGTTGCATCTGACTGTGCCTACTTTGTCTGGGACCACATCAGTCCAGCGCTCCAGCCCAGCTAGTAGAGAGAGGAACTGCTCAAGTTCGTGGTAACCTGAGCCCGATGTTGACACAGCCTCCCAGTAGCTCGGATCTCCCTTGAACTTGCGTACTACATACCTGATGACATTGGAGCCAATTATTCATTCATCCTGTTGATTTTCCACAACAAAAGTGGGCACTGACACTCTATATACAGTTAGATCCATAAATATTTGTACATTGACACAATTTTCATCATTTTGGCTCTGTATACCACCACAATGGATTTGAAATGAAACAATCAAGATGTGCTTTAAGTGCAGACTTTCAGCTTTAATTTCAGGGTATTTACATCCAAATCAGGTGAACGGTGTAGGAATTACAACACATTTTATATGTGCCCCCCCCCCTTTTTAAGGGACCAAAAATAATTGGACAAACTAACATAATCATAAATCTAATTGTCACTTTTAATACTTGGTTGCAAATCCTTTGCAGTCAATGACAGCCTGAAGTCTGGAACCTATAGACATCACCAGACGCTGGGTTTCGTCCCTGGTGATGCTCTGCCAGGCCTCTACTGCAACTGTCTTCAGTTCCTGCTTGTTCTTGGGGCATTTTCCCTTCAGTTTTGTCTTTAGCAAGTGAAATGCATGCTCAATTGGATTTAGGTCAGGTGATTGACTTGGCCATTGCAGAACATTCCACTTCTTTGCCTTAAAAAACTCTTTGGTTGCTTTCGCAGTATGCTTCGGGTCATTGTCCATCTGCACTGTGAAGCGCCGTCCTATGAGTTCTGAAGCATTTGGCTGAATCTGAGCAGATAATATTGCCCGAAACACTTCAGAATTCATCCTACTGCTTTTGTCAGCAGTCACATCATTGATAAATACAAGGGAACCAGTTCCATTGGCAGCCATACATGCCCACGCCATAACACTACCTCCACCATGCTTCACTGATGAGGTGGTATGCTTTGGATCATGAGCAGTTCCTTCCCTTCTCCATACTCTTCTCTTCCCATCATTCTGGTACAAGTTGATCTTGGTCTCATCTGTCCATAGGATGTTGTTCCAGAACTGTACAGGCTCTTTTAGATGTTTTTTGGCAAACTCTAATCTGGTCTTCCTGTTTTTGAGACTCACCAATGGTTTACATCTTGTGGTGAACCCTTTGTATTTACTCTGGTGAAGTATTCGTCTTAGTTGTTGACTTTGACACAGATACGCCTACCTCCTGGAGAGTGTTCTTGATCTGGCCAACTGTTGTGAAGGGGTTTTTCCTCACCAGGGAAAGAATTCTTCTGTCATCCACCACAGTTGTCTTCCGTGGTCTTCCGGGTCTTTTGGTGTTGCTGAGCTCACCAGTGCGTTCTTTCTTTTTAAGAATGTACCAAACTGTTGATTTGGCCACACCTAATGTCGCTCTGGATAAGAGTGTCTGCTAAATGACTAAATGTAATGTTTTTGCTATCTCTCTGATAGGTTTGTTTTGATTTTTCAGCCTAACGATGGCTTGCTTCACTGATGGTGACAGCTCTTTGGACTTCATATTGAGAGTTGACAGCAACAGATTCCAAACACAAATGTCATTCTTGAAATGAACTCTAGACCTTTTATCTGCTCCTTGTCAATGAAATAACGAACTCCCATGAGGGAATAACATACACCTGGCCATGGAACAGCTGAGCAGCCAATTGTCCAATTACTTTTGGTCCCTTAAAAAGGGGGGGGCCACATATCAAATGTGTTGTAATTCCTACACCGTTCACCTGATTTGGATGTAAATACCCTGAAATTAAAGCTGAAAGTCTGCACTTAAAGCACATCTTGATTGTTTCATTTCAAATCCATTGTGGTGGTATACAGAGCCAAAATGATAAAAATTGTGTCAATGTCCAAATATTTACGGACCTAACTGTACATAAATTTCCATCTCCAAACGCGCTGCAAATACACACAACACAACCAAATACATAAACGCGTTGCAACAACGAAAGCACGCAAACCAAAACGCTGCAAATACATAGACGCGTTGTAAAAACGAAAGCACGCAAACCAAAAATGCAGCAAATACATAAACGCATTGCAAAAACGAAAGCACGCAAACCAAAAACGCTGCAAATACATAAATGCGTTGCAAAAACGAAAGCGAACGCGTTTATGTATTTGGTTGTGTTGTGTGTATTTTCAGCGCGTTTGCTGAATGCTGCGCATGTGTTGTCAAATTCATGAAGATGTTTTCTTAATTTTCTTGTGTTTTGTCTATTTGCATGGGAGTCAGGTGGCTGAGCGGTGAGGGAATCGGGCTAGTAATCCGAAGGTTGCCAGTTCGATTCCCGGTCATGCCAACTGACTTTGTGTCCTTGGGCAAGGCACTTCACCCTACTTGCCTCGGGGGAATGTCCCTGTACTTACTGTAAGTCGCTCTGGATAAGAGCGTCTGCTAAATGACTAAATGTAAATGTAAATGTTTTGTTAATTTGCAGCGCGTTTGCACGTCGGCCACCGTAATAAACAGTTGGCATACGCAGCATCGTTGACAGGCAAACTTCTTCTGTCTCATTTCATACAACACATTAATCATATAGCCTACAAATAAAACAGTACACAAACAATTTAAACAACAATGCACATATTTCACAAATATAATACACTATTGGAGCAACATACCTGTTCATGCATAAACATACAGTTGGCATACGCAGCATCTGCACAAGTAAAATACAATGACGAAATACATCAGGTTCAGTATGGCAGCACGGTTAGCTAGCTAACGGAACGTGAGGAATGGGAAATTCCCAGCTAACTAGATAGCTAATCACAGTGTGTATAATGATGAACCTCGTGGTATACAAAAATACTTTCTGCACATTGAAAAAACTGCTTTACAAACGACACAAACATACTAATCATATAAATACATGTAATATGTCAAAGTTATCAACATTCATTAAATGTATCAAGCTGGAAGTTTATAAAGTATGAGGGTCATTTTGCACAGTGGAAATACCGTTGACAGGCAAACTTCTTCTGTCTAGTTACGGCAACAGTACACGCATATAAGCTGCATATCTGCAGTACGCCACAGCTCCAAAGGGGGCTCCAAAACACCAACATTATTAACAACTGTAGAATTATGGCGAAACTCATCATACAGTTAAACAGATTTTTCAACTCCGTTACACTTGCATCCTGTTACCTGAACCACTACTGGAACAATATTGCTTCATCTTTATAGAAAATTTGCAGAACCTTAAACATATTAACTAATTACAAGACTTTTGGAGAACCTTTAAGGGATCCAAACATTGCTATCTTGAAACATCATCAAAACATGTTTAAACCATCATGTTTAATGTTAAACATTCGCATTGTTCTTTTTCTGCTTATAGGCTACTGTGGGAGAGCATTGTAATAAGCATTACAACTCATGGAATGAAGAATCTTGAATTAAAGTTAATCAAAATTATTCTATTGAAAAAATAAAGATAGAAATGACAGGAGAGTCAGAGAGTTAGAGTGAGAGAATGCGAGAAGGCTTAATCACTGTTTTCCTCTTCTGCTGGTGCCCCAGATTCTTCTTCTTGTGCCCCAGATTATTCTTCTGGTGCCTGGCAAAAAAAACATGTATATTATTCTTTCATTGTTGCATTTAATTACACTTAGATGTATAAGATCCAACTATGAGGGAGAGTATCAACCAAATATGTTTGCCATACAAGAGTGGCTATTGATATGACAAAGTAAGATTTCACCTGGTTAAAATATAGATGTCCATTAATCGTAATCATAGAAAAAGAAAAGTTTTTAACAGAGAAAAAGTTAATGGTAAAGTGTTATGCTACCTTAGTTTGTTTAATTAAAGGAAAACTTAGTTATTGGGACCACCTTGGCACGGTGAGGTGCATGCTTGAAGATCCTGTAAAGTAAATTCCATGTTTTGCTTCTAAGTACATTATATACGTGTGAAATGAGTTCCTGAAAGCATGTGCAAAGCGCTAAAACGTTGTCACACTGAAATGTGGAGTTAAACCGAAGAACAGTTTCTCTTCCGTTTTCAGATCAGGTTTTAATGGGCGGAGCCAAAAAATGCCCTATCTACGTCATTTCGCCCTATCTACGTCAGATCACTGAATGGCTCCTCCTGCTGTACTGTTATTGTAGCCTACATCAGCTAGCTAGCTAGCTTCAGGATGTCTCCCACCACCCGCAACTGCATCTTCCCTGGATGCAAGAACTCCAGCTGCGCTGCAACGCCATTTATGTTCCCTATTGATAATGAAAGGAAAAATAGGTGGATAGATTTTGTGAAGAGCCACGCTCATGGAAAGCTTCGGATAAACTCCAACAGCCGCCTCTGCACTGACCATTTCACGGCGGACAGTTTTAACATGGACCAGAGACAGACGGGGTTCACCAACACACGGCTTCTCTTACAGCGCGTAGCCGTACCGAACATCGCCCCTGCGGCCGTTCATCCTCCGGTTGCACCTGGACCATCCACCGCCGCCAGCAGTTCATCACTCAGTTCTGTGTGCTTGTTATAATTATACTAGATAACTTTTCCAGAGGTATCTCTGCTATGAGTTAGTGCAAACCGCTAAATTGATATTAGGCTACTCGGTGTAGAATGATGGTATTTTGGTGAAATGGTAGCTAATGTGTTAGAAGTAGCCTAGTTGGAGAGCTCACTGTCTGCTGTCTCTGGTGTCCATTTTTACTGTTACAGCTCAGGGGAACATTTCATTTATATGCATTTGTATGTTTCACTCATTGAACAAATAAATTCTAATTGTATACGGTTTTGTTCGGCTTGACATAGTGTCCATTATCTGGGTCGGAGGTAGGCACTAGGCAGCGAGGGGCGGAGCTTCAGCTCCTTCAGGCGACACGCCCCCCCAGTCTCAAGCAGAGAAGACTGATGATTTTTTTACGATTTCAAAGCCTAATTTAACATACTTGTCGGTGTTATTTTTTCATTCTAATTTGGATGGATAGTTAATAACACATTATTCTGTGGTGTGGCGAACTTATAACTCGTTTCCAGGTCCACTTTACAGGATCTTTAAGGGTATCTCCTATACACGCCTCGATCTCCTTTTCGCTCACCCTTGGGAACTGCTCAGCACAAGCTCCTATTTAAAAAGCATTATATGTGAAATATTCTAATAGTTATAGACAATGTAAAGGAAAACATTGTATGAAATCGAATTTCTTACGTTAAACAATATTGTAAAGGGTTGACCCCATGAAGGGCAGTTTTCCCTTTCGCCCTTTAAGACTGTAGTTGGACCATGTCTCATTCGTTGCAAGTTTGCGAAGTATTCTTCGGACAGCGTCCCCAATGCTGCTACCTCCCATCAATTTCAAAAACTTGGTCCATGCAACATATGAAGAAAAATATTTAAAAGCAAGTTCAATAAGTAAAAGCAATGTATACATATATATTGTATGTTTAGATGTAGTCCATATATTTCCTCCCACAATCAATACATATCAACGGCAACATTGTTTACAAACTTTCTCAAAGATGGCTTGAAAACCACAGATATCTCTTCTTAGAATCTTAGTCAACCCACAATCAACAATAGCCTCATAGGCAACTGGTCTAGGGTAGAGCCTTTGTTCAGCTCCTTGCAAGTGTAGCCTCTGATAGGAAAGTAGCCGACGCTCTGTTCCCATTAAACTACACAACATGCACAATCAGGGTGACCAACAAGATTATATTAACTAACAAACAATAACATTACAAACATCTAACTGAACAAACACAACAACTGAAATCCCTCGCACGGCTGTTGTAACCAAACTATTTTCCAGAAGTCTTTGTGTTTTTTGACATGGCGCACTGCATGCTGGGTACACAAGGGTGCTGACGCTGATTATCTATCTGTGCTTACAGTGTCGCTAAACAGAGAATCAGAGACATGACAAGCTTGTTGGCTTTGGCTGGATTCGAACCTCTGACGTTGCCGTTGCCAGGAAACCAACTTATCCTAGTGAGCGATTCTCAGTGCTGCAAATCACAGTTCAGTTACTGGGTAAAAATATAAGCAGTTTTTCCTGTGGCAAGCGGTTGTCCGATTTGGCCCAAGTTTAAACAGCTGTAAATCAGTCATATTTTGACATGTCAAGGTGATTGTGGTCTGAAGATAATCTGTCCCAAATTTGGTGAATATTTGATATATTTTGTAGGAGTAGGACAAAAACGTTTTATTAATTCATTCAAAATGGCGGCATCAATTCGGCTGGTATCACAAGTTAACATGTGTCAGACATGGGATCGCCCCCCTAGAGGTTAGAGGACACATATCTACAAAGCACAATAAATCTGACTCTTCTTGAGTATAGATCCCCTGAGAATGATAATTATTACCATTATACTGTTTGACAGCTACTGTGGCATACCTGGCTTCACTAAACAGATAAACCAGTATCATGACATGCTTGACGACTGTGGCTGGGTTCGAACCTATGACCTTGCACTTCAGAGGAACCCGTCTTATCCCAGTGAGCTATTCTCACTGCTGGGAAATGCTGTGTTCAGTTACTGTGTAAAAAAAGTAAGCAGTTTCTCCTGTGGGAAGCGTTGTCAGATTTGACCCAAGTATAAAAAGCTGTAATTCAGTCCTATTTTGACATGTCAAGGTGATTGTGGTCTGAAAATGATTTGATTACATGTCCATGAAAATAGGAGCAACGGCGAACGAGGAGTTTGTTTTAATGAAAATTCCAAATGGCCGACGCCAAAAATGGCAGACACGGGACAGTGTGATATATTTCGAGTTAGTATGCCACTTAGAATCAGAAGAGACCAATCTTGTGATTTATGACAAATCTGTTCAGAAGTTATGATGCAAGAAATCCGATGCACTGGCTAGATGTAGCATCACTATATATCGACAAAGCCCAATAAATCTGACTCTGAGTATAAATCCCCTGAGAATGAAACATTATCGTGACCATTATGATTATACTGCTCGACAGCTACTGTCGCATACCTGGCATCACTAAACAGATAAACCAGTATCATGACATGCTTGAGACTTTGGCTGGATTCGAATTTACGACCTTGCACTTCAAAGGAGCCCGTCTTATCCCAGTGAGCCATTTTCAGCGCTGGGAATTGCTGTGTACAGTTACTGTATACAAAAAGTAAGCCATTTCTCCTGTGGCACGCGTGGTCAGATTTGGCCCAAATTGTTGCCCCAACAGCTGTAATTCAGTCCTATTTTGACATGTCAAGGTGATTGTGGTCTGAAGATAATCTGTGCCAAATCTGGTGAATATTTGATACATTGTGTAGGAGTAGGGAAAAAACGTTTTATTCATTCATTCAAAATGGCGGCCTCATCAATTCATCTGGTATCAGGCATTAACACGCGTCAGACATGGGATCTCCTAAGATATCACGAGACATAGGCATCACTGAAATACAACAAACAAATCAACAGTTATTGGTCAAAACACAATTTTGCCTATTGTAGCGCCCCCTAGAGCTCAAATGACCCTACCTTTTTCGGACCTCTTAATAACAGGGTCATGAATCCATACACCAAGATTGGAGTCAATGCATCAAAGATTCACTAAGATATGACCTCACTTCCCTTTTTCCAGATCAGTTGCTGAATTTGATTGGCTGTAACTAACAAACGGTTGCGAACATCAAAGCTCCAGGGGATAACTTTTGTGAGGCTTGGTCTGAAGATCATTTGTGGCAATTTTGAAGAAGATTCGACAAGAATTGTAGGAGGAGTAGCGAAAAAACGTTTCTCCTTAACATTCAAAATGGCAGAGAATCTATATGACTGGGTATGACGTCATAGTGTGCGTTGAACTTGTCTTGATCCAGGGAATCCAATGATACCTCATTTTGGAAAATGCGGCATATGGTTCAAAGGTAACGTGTGTAAACACACCTTCAACTTTGACCCATTGGTGGCGCTAGAGGGTTGAAATGGGAGATATGAAACTTGGTGAAAGTGATGAGGGGACAGGTCCCAAAGAGTGTGCCAAATTTCACAACTTCTGACCATGTGGTTTTAGGGGCTGCCATAGACTCCCATTGCAGATGTATAATAATAATAATAAATATAACTGCAAGCAGCAATGGCGGATTCCTCCAAACATTGCAAACCATTGAAAAACGTATATTCTTACCATACCATCAAGATCCACAAGGGCTTTTATTTCAAGCCAAGGAGTGAAGGGAGGGGGCTTGGTGAGCCTACCCATTCCAGAAAGCCTTGTATCTTTGTGTATCAGGGCGTGGCCTGTAGCGTCACCTATGGGTGATATTGGGCCATTTGTGGTGTGGTAGTTACTCTTGGCCTATACTATCAACGTTTCAGGATTTTGAGAACTTTTTACCATTGCACACAAAATCGGAAATGCAATACCATCAAGATCCACAAGGGCCTTCACTTCAAGCCAAGGAATGAGTGGGGGCTTGGTCAGCCCACAATTGCCTGAAATCTTGTGTATGCGTCTCGCCAAGCTTGCGCGTGTGTCAAGGGAAAGGCTGAGTGTGTGAGAATGTGGAGCACGCGCGCGCTGAAGAGCAGGGGAGACATTTCATTGGAAATTTCGTTAGCAATTAGCCAAGCATGCATGTTTCAAATATTCACAAGAAATCGACTTTTCATGTTACAGTCAACCTTTTCTCTGATTTGTGTACTAAACATTCTCAAGAGTCTTCATATGAACTTGTGATTGAATCAGAGTATCAGTTTTTTACTGGCGGATGTGTAAAGCATTATTTTAGCGTGAGTGATAAATTCGATTTGCTTTATATCAATCATTTTTTGAGATATGAAGTTGCCTTTGCACATGGTAACATGTTGTAGTGTCGTCCACCGATATACCAAGTTTAGTGTTGATATCTCAAAGATTTGCTGAGAATTGACCCAAGTTCCTGTTTGGTTACTTTTTTGCTGATTTTGATTGGCTGTGCCGGACAAACGGTTTAGAAAATCAAAACGCCATGGGATAACTTTTGTGAGGCTTGGTCTGAAGATCATCTCTGGTCATTTTGAAGAAGATATGACAAAAATTGTAGGAGGAGTAGGCTTTCAAAGGTTTTTGATACAACCGGAAATAGCGGAAAATCTATATAACCGGAAATTGACGTCATAGGGTGCGTTGAACTCGTCTTGATCCAGGGAATCCAATGGTACTTCATTTTTGAAAATCAGTCATACGGTTCAAAAGTTGCGTGTGTAAACACAAGTCCAACTTTGCAAACCACTGAAAGATGTATATTCTTTAAAAATTATCACTGTAAAATTCCATGCAGCAGACTTACCAATGGGATACCAAATCTGAAATGCAATACCATCAAGATCCACAAGGGCTTTTATTTCAAGCCAAGGGGTGAAGGGAGGGGGCTTGGTGAGCCGACCCATTCCAGAAAGCCTTGTATCTTTGTGTATCAGGGCGTGGCCTGTAGCGTCACTTATGGGTGATATTGGGCCAAAATATCCTTAACAATTAGCCAAGCATGCATTTTTTTAATATTCACCAAAAATCAACTTTTCATTTTACAGTCAACTTTTTCTGAGATTTGTGTACTAAACATTCTCAAGAGTCGTCATGAACTTGTGATTGAATCAGAGTATCAGTTTTTGACTGGCGGATGTGTAAAGCATTATTTTAGCGTTAGAAATAAAAAAGATTTCCTTTATTTCAATCATTTTTTAAGATATTAATTTGCCTTCTCACATGGGAACATGATGTAGTGTCTTTCACGTGACACACCAAGTTTGGTGTTGATATTTCAAAGATTTGCTGAGATTTGATCCAACTTCCTGTTTGGTTGCTTTGTTGACGATTTTGATTGGCTGTACCGGACAAATGGTTTTGAAATTCAAAAATCTGTTGAAGAATTCAGTGAGGGTTGCTCTGACGATGATACCTGCCAATTCTGGGGAAGATTGGACAAAAATTGTAGGAGAAGTACCAAAAAAACGTGTTTCATAAATCTTTATTGTACAAAAAAATCCAATATGGCGGCCGTTATAGGTTATTGAGGCTTTTTTGTTCCTCATGAGACATAAGGTATATCTAATGAATTTCAGAATTTTGGGACAAATGGGATGCGAATGGCATCACTTTGTAAATGGAAAATTGGGGCTTGGCCGTAGCGCCACCTATGGATAATGGTGCGTCATTTGTGGTGTGGTAGTTACTCCTGGCCTCTACTATCAATGTTTCAGGATTTTGAGAACTTTTTCTAAAATGCATTACCATCAAGATCCACAAGGGCCTTCACTTCAAGCCAAGGAATGAGTGGGGGCTTGGTCAGCCCACAATTGCCTGAAATGTTGTGTATGCGTCTCGCCAAGCCCGCGCGTGTGTCAAGGGAAAGGCTGAGTGTGTGAGAATGTGGAGCACGCGCGCGCTGAAGAGCAGGGGAGACATTTCATTGAAAATTTCGTTAGCAATTAGCCAAGCATGCATGTTTCAAATATTCACATAAAATCGACTTTTCATGTTACAGTCAACTTTTCCTCAGATTTGTGTACTAAACATTCTCAAGAGTCTTCATATGAACTTGTGATTGAATCAAAGTATCAGTTTTTGACCGGCGGATGTGTAAAGCATTATTTTAGCGTTAGCGATAAATTCGATTTGCTTTATATCAATCATTTTTTGAGATATGTTGTAGTGTCGTCCACCGATATACCAAGTTTAGTGTTGATATCTCAAAGATTTGCTGAGATTTGACCCAAGTTCCTGTTTGGTTACTTTTTTGCTGATTTTGATTGGCTGTGCCGGACAAACGGTTTAGAAAATCAAAACGCCATGGGATAACTTTTGTGAGGCTTGGTCTGAAGATCATCTCTGGTCATTTTGAAGAAGATATGACAAAAACTGTAGGAGGAGTAGGCTTTCAAAGGTTTTTGATACAACCGGAAATAGCGGAAAATCTATATAACCTGAAATTGACGTCATAGGGTGCGTTGAACTCGTCTTGATCCAGGGAATCCAATGATACCTCCTTTTTGAAAATCAGTCATACGGTTAAAAAGTTGCGTGTGTAAACACAAGTCCAACTTTGACCCATTGGTGGCGCTAGAGTGGTCTGATGGGATACATGAAACTTGGTGTAGGTATAGAAGGAACTGTCCTTAATGAGTGTGCCAAATTTAACAAAAAGTTATCCAAGGGTTCTAGGGGCTGCCATTGACTCCCATGGAACTAGAATAATAATAATAATAAATATAACTGCAAGCAGCAATGGCGGATTCCTCCAAACATTGCAAACCATTGAAAAATTTATATTCTTTACAAATTGTCACTGTAAAAATCCATGCTGCAGACTTACCGATGGGACACCAAATCTGAAATGCAATACCATCAAGATCCACAAGAGCTTTTATTCCGAGCCAAGGAGTGAAGGGAGGGGGCTTGGTGAGCCTACCCATTCCAGAAAGCCTTGTATCTTTGTGCATCAGGGCGTGGCCAGTAGCGTCACCTATGGGTGATGTTGGGCCATTTGTGGTGTGGTAGTTACTGTTAACCTATACTATCAATGTCTCAGGATTTTTAGAACTTTTTACCATTGCATACAAAATCGGAAATGCAATACCATCAAGATCCACATGGGCCTTTGCTAAAGACCAAGCAATGAGTGGGGGCTTGGTCAGCCCACAATTGTCTGAAATGTTGTGTATGCGTCTCGCCAAGCTTGCGCGTGTCAAGGGAAAGGCTGAGTGTGTGAGAATGTGGAGCGCGCGCGCTGAGGGTCAGGGGAGACATTTCATTGGAAATTTCCTTAACAATTAGCAGAGCATGCATTTTTCAAATATTCACCAAAAATCAACTTTTCATCTTAGAGTCAACTTTTTCTGAGATTTGTGTACTAAACATTCTCAAGAGTCTTTATGAACATGTGATTGAATCAGAGGTTTTTGACTGGCGGGTGTGTAAAGCATTATTTTAGCGTTAGATAGAAATAAATTAGATTTCCTTTATTTCAATCATTTTTTAAGATATTAATTTGCCTTCTCACATGGGAACATGATGTAATGTCTTTGAAATTCAAAAATCTGTTGAAGAATTCAGTGAGGGTTGCTCTGACGATGATACCTGCCAATTCTGGGGACGATTGGACAAAAATTGTAGGAGAAGTAAAGAAAAAACGTGTTTCCTAAATCTTTATTGTACAAAAAAATCCAATATGGCGGCCATTATAGGTTATTGAGGCTTTTTTGTTCCTCATGAGAAATAAGGCATATCTAATGAATTTCAGAATTTTGGGACAAATGGGATGCGAATGGCATCACTTTGTAAATGGAAAATTGGGGCTTGGCCGTAGCGCCACCTATGGATAATGGTGCGTCATTTGTGGTGTGGTAGTTACTCCTGGCCTATACTATCAATGTTTCAGGATTTTGAGAACTTTTTCTAAAATGCATTACCATCAAGATCCACAAGGGCCTTCACTTCAAGCCAAGGAGTGAAGGGAGGGGGCTTGGTGAGCCTACCCATTCCAGAAAGCCTTGTATCTTTGTGTATCAGGTCGTGGCCTGTAGCGTCACTTATGGGTGATATTGGGCCATTTGTGGTGTGGTAGTTACTCTTGGCCTATACTATCAATGTTTCAGGATTTTGAGAACTTTTTACCATTGCATACAAAATCGGAAATGCAATACCATCAAGATCCACATGGGCCTTTGCTAAAGACCAAGCAATGAGTGGGGCTTGGTCAGCCCACAATTGCCTGAAATGTTGTGTATGCGTCTCGTCAAGCTTGCGCGTGTGTCAGGGAAAGGCTGAGTGTGTGAGAATGTGGAGCGCGCGCGCTGAGGAGCAGGGGAGACATTTCATTGGAAATTTCCTTAACAATTAGCCAAGCAAGCATTTTTCAAATATTCACCTAAATTCAACTTTTCATCTTACAGTCAACTTTTTCTGAGATTTGTGTACTAAACATTCTCAAGAGTCTTCATGAACTTGTGATTGAATCAGAGTTTTTTGACTGCCGTATGTGTAAAGCATTATTTTAGCGTTAGAAATAAATTAGATTTCCTTTATTTCAATCATTTTTTAAGATATTAATTTGCCTTCTCACATGGGAACATGACGTAGTGTCTTTCACGTGACACACCAAGTTTGGTGTTGATATTTCAAAGATTTGCTGAGATTTGATCCAACTTCCTGTTTGGTTGCTCTGTTGACGATTTTGATTGGCTGTACCGGACAAACGGTTTTGAAATTCAAAAATCTGTTGAAGATTTCAGTGAGGGTTAATCTGACGATGATACCTGGCAATTCTGGGGAAGATTGGACAAAAATTGTAATAGAAGTAGCGAAAAAACGTGTTTCCTAAATCTTTATTGTACAAAAAAATCCAATATGGCGGCCGTTATAGGTTATTGAGGCTTTTTTGTTCCTCGTGAGAAATAAGGCATATCTAATTGAATTTCAGAATTTTGGGACAAATGGGATGAGAATGGCATCACTTTGTAAATAGACAATTGGGGCTTGGCCGTAGCGCCACCTATGGATAATGGTGCGTCATTTGTGGTGTGGTAGTTACTCCTGGCCAATACTATCAATGTTTCAGGATTTTGAGAACTTTTTCTAAAATGCATTACCATCAAGATCCACAAGGGCCTTCACTTCAAGCCAAGGAATGAGTGGGGGCTTTGTCAGCCCACAATTGCCTGAAATGTTGTGTATGCGTCTCGCCAAGCCCGCGTGTGTGTCAAGGGAAAGGCTGAGTGTGTGAGAATGTGGAGCACGCGCGCGCTGAAGAGCAGGGGAGACATTTCATAGAAAATTTCGTTAGCAATTAGCCAAGCATGCATTTTTCAAATATTCACCACAAATCGACTTTTCATGTTACAGTCAACTTTTCCTCAGATTTGTGTACTAAACATTCTCAAGAGTCTTCATATGAACTTGTGATTGAATCAAAGTATCAGTTTTTGACCGGCGGATGTGTAAAGCATTATTTTTGCGTTAGCGATAAATTCAATTTGCTTTAAATCAACCATTTCTGGAGATATGAAATAGCCTTTGCACATGGTAACATGTTGTAGTGTCTTCCTTGTGACATACCAAGTTACGTGTTGATATCTCAAAGATTTGCTGAGATTTGACCCAAGTTCCTGTTTGGTTACTTTTTTGCTGATTTTGATTGGCTGTGCCGGACAAACGGTTTAGAAAATCAAAACGCCATGGGATAACTTTTGTGAGGCTTGGTCTGAAGATCATCTCTGGTCATTTTGAAGAAGATATGACAAAAATTGTAGGAGGAGTAGGCTTTCAAAGGTTTTTGATACAACCGGAAATAGCGGAAAATCTATATAACCGGAAATTGACGTCATATGGTGCGTTGAACTCGTCTTGATCCAGGGAATCCAATGGTACCTCATTTTTGAAAATCAGTCATACGGTTCAAAAGTTGCGTGTGTAAACACAAGTCCAACTTTGACCCATTGGTGGCGCTAGAGTGGTCTGATGGGATACATGAAACTTGGTGTAGGTATAGAAGGAACTGTCCTTAATGAGTGTGCCAAATTTGTCAAAAAGTTATCCAAGGGGTCTAGGGGCTGCCATTGACTCCCATGGAACTAGAATAATAATAATAATAATAATAATAATAAAACTAACAATAACAATAGGTTTCCTCCTTACGGAGGAATCCTAATAATAAAACTAACAATAACAATAGGTTTCCTCCTTACGGAGGAATCCTAAATATAGCTGCAAGCAGCAATGGCGGATTCCTCCAAAACATTGCGAACCATTGAAAAATTTATATTCTTCACAAATTGTCACTGTATAGAAACATCCATGCTGTAGACTTACCAATGGGATACCAAATCTGAAATGCAATACCATCAAGATCCACAAGGGCTTTTATTTCAAGCCAAGGAGTGAAGGGAGGGGGCTTGGTGAGCCTACCCATTCCAGAAAGCCTTGTATCTTTGTGTATCAGGGCGTGGCCTGTAGCGTCACTTATGGGTGATATTGGGCCATTTGTGGTGTGGTAGTTACTCTTGGCCTATACTATCAATGTTTCAGGATTTTGAGAACTTTTTACCATTGCATACAAAATCGGAAATGCAATACCACCAAGATCCACATGGGCCTTTGCTAAAGACCAAGCAATGAGTGGGGGCTTGGTCAGCCCACAATTGCCTGAAATGTTGTGTATGCGTCTCGTCAAGCTTGCGCGTGTGTCAAGGGAAAGGCTGAGTGTGTGAGAATGTGGAGTGCGCGCGCTGAGGAGCAGGGGAGACATTTCATTGGAAATTTCCTTAACAATTAGCCAAGCATGCATTTTTCAAATATTCACCAAATTTCAACTTTTCATGTAACAGTCAACTTTTTCTGAGATTTGTGTACTAAACATTCTCAAGAGTCTTTATGAACATGTGATTTAATCAGAGTTTTTTGACTGGCGGATGTGTAAAGCATTATTTTAGCGTTAGATAGAAATAAATTAGATTTCCTTTATTTCAATCATTTTTTAAGATATTAATTTGCCTTCTCACATGGGAACATGATGTAGTGTCTTTCACGTGACACACCAAGTTTGGTGGTGATATTTCAAAGATTTGCTGAGATTTGATACAACTTCCTGTTTGGTTGCTTTGTTGACGATTTTGATTGGCTGTACCGGACAAACGGTTTTGAAATTCAAAAATCTGTTGAAGAATTCAGTGAGGGTTGCTCTGACGATGATACCTGCCAATTCTGGGGAAGATTGGACAAAAATTGTAGGAGAAGTAGCAAAAAAACGTGTTTCCTAAATCTTTATTGTACAAAAAAATCCAATATGGCGGCCGTTATAGGTTATTGAGGCTTTTTTGTTCCTCATGAGAAATAAGGCATATCTAATGAATTTCAGAATTTTGGGACAAATGGGATGCGAATGGCATCACTTTGTAAATGGAAAATTGGGGCTTGGCCGTAGCGCCACCTATGGATAATGGTGCGTCATTTGTGGTGTGGTAGTTACTCCTGGCCTATACTATCAATGTTTCAGGATTTTGAGAACTTTTTCTAAAATGCATTACCATCAAGATCCACAAGGGCCTTCACTTCAAGCCAAGCAATGAGTGGGGGCTTGGTCAGCCCACAATTGCCTGAAATGTTGTGTATGCGTCTCGCCAAGCCCGCGCGTGTGTCAAGGGAAAGGCTGAGTGTGTGAGAATGTGGAGCGAGCGCGCGCTGAAGAGCAGGGGAGACATTACATTGAAAATGTCGTTAGCAATTAGCCAAGCATGCATGTTCCAAATATTCACCACAAATCGACTTTTCATGTTACAGTCAACTTTTCCTCAGATTTGTGTACTAAACATTCTCAAGAGTCTTCATATGAACTTGTGATTGAATCAAAGTATCAGTTTTTGACCGGCAGATGTGTAAAGCATTATTTTAGCGTTAGCGATAAATTCGATTTGCTTTATATCAACCTTTTTTGGAAATATGAAATAGCCTTTGCACATGGTAACATGTTGTAGTGTCTTCCTTGTGACATACCAAGTTACGTGTTGATATCTCAAAGATTTGCTGAGATTTGACCCAGGTTCCTGTTTGGTTGCTTTTTTGCTGATTTTGATTGGCTGTGCCGGACAAACGGTTTAGAAAATCAAAACGCCATGGGATAACTTTTGTGAGGCTTGGTCTGAAGATCATCTCTGGTCATTTTGAAGAAGATATGACAAAAATTGTAGGAGGAGTAGGCTTTCAAAGGTTTTTGATACAACCGGAAATAGCGGAAAATCTATATAACCGGAAATTGACGTCATAGGGTGCGTTGAACTCGTCTTGATCCAGGGAATCCAATGGTACCTCATTTTTGAAAATCAGTCATACGGTTCAAAAGTTGCGTGTGTAAACACAAGTCCAACTTTGACCCATTGGTGGCGCTAGAGTGGTCTGATGGGATACATGAAACTTGGTGTAGGTATAGAAGGAACTGTCCTTAATGACTGTGCCAAATTTAACAAAAAGTTATCCAAGGGTTCTAGGGGCTGCCATTGACTCCCATGGAACTAGAATAATAATAATAATAATAATAAAACTAACAATAACAATAGGTTTCCTCCTTACGGAGGAATCCTAATAATAATAAAACTAACAATAACAATAGGTTTCCTCCTTACGGAGGAATCCTAAATATAACTGCAAGCAGCAATGGCGGATTCCTCCAAACATTGCAAACCATTGAAAAATTTATATTCTTTACAAATTGTCACTGTAAAAATCCATGCTGCAGACTTACCGATGGGACACCAAATCTGAAATGCAATACCATCAAGATCCACAAGAGCTTTTATTCCGAGCCAAGGAGTGAAGGGAGGGGGCTTGGTGAGCCTACCCATTCCAGAAAGCCTTGTATCTTTGTGCATCAGGGCGTGGCCAGTAGCGTCACCTATGGGTGATGTTGGGCCATTTGTGGTGTGGTAGTTACTGTTAACCTATACTATCAATGTCTCAGGATTTTTAGAACTTTTTACCATTGCATACAAAATCGGAAATGCAATACCATCAAGATCCACATGGGCCTTTGCTAAAGACCAAGCAATGAGTGGGGGCTTGGTCAGCCCACAATTGTCTGAAATGTTGTGTATGCGTCTCGCCAAGCTTGCGCGTGTCAAGGGAAAGGCTGAGTGTGTGAGAATGTGGAGCGCGCGCGCTGAGGGTCAGGGGAGACATTTCATTGGAAATTTCCTTAACAATTAGCAGAGCATGCATTTTTCAAATATTCACCAAAAATCAACTTTTCATCTTAGAGTCAACTTTTTCTGAGATTTGTGTACTAAACATTCTCAAGAGTCTTTATGAACATGTGATTGAATCAGAGGTTTTTGACTGGCGGGTGTGTAAAGCATTATTTTAGCGTTAGATAGAAATAAATTAGATTTCCTTTATTTCAATCATTTTTTAAGATATTAATTTGCCTTCTCACATGGGAACATGATGTAATGTCTTTGAAATTCAAAAATCTGTTGAAGAATTCAGTGAGGGTTGCTCTGACGATGATACCTGCCAATTCTGGGGACGATTGGACAAAAATTGTAGGAGAAGTAAAGAAAAAACGTGTTTCCTAAATCTTTATTGTACAAAAAAATCCAATATGGCGGCCGTTATAGGTTATTGAGGCTTTTTTGTTCCTCATGAGAAATAAGGCATATCTAATGAATTTCAGAATTTTGGGACAAATGGGATGCGAATGGCATCACTTTGTAAATGGAAAATTGGGGCTTGGCCGTAGCGCCACCTATGGATAATGGTGCGTCATTTGTGGTGTGGTAGTTACTCCTGGCCTATACTATCAATGTTTCAGGATTTTGAGAACTTTTTCTAAAATGCATTACCATCAAGATCCACAAGGGCCTTCACTTCAAGCCAAGGAGTGAAGGGAGGGGGCTTGGTGAGCCTACCCATTCCAGAAAGCCTTGTATCTTTGTGTATCAGGTCGTGGCCTGTAGCGTCACTTATGGGTGATATTGGGCCATTTGTGGTGTGGTAGTTACTCTTGGCCTATACTATCAATGTTTCAGGATTTTGAGAACTTTTTACCATTGCATACAAAATCGGAAATGCAATACCATCAAGATCCACATGGGCCTTTGCTAAAGACCAAGCAATGAGTGGGGCTTGGTCAGCCCACAATTGCCTGAAATGTTGTGTATGCGTCTCGTCAAGCTTGCGCGTGTGTCAGGGAAAGGCTGAGTGTGTGAGAATGTGGAGCGCGCGCGCTGAGGAGCAGGGGAGACATTTCATTGGAAATTTCCTTAACAATTAGCCAAGCAAGCATTTTTCAAATATTCACCTAAATTCAACTTTTCATCTTACAGTCAACTTTTTCTGAGATTTGTGTACTAAACATTCTCAAGAGTCTTCATGAACTTGTGATTGAATCAGAGTTTTTTGACTGCCGTATGTGTAAAGCATTATTTTAGCGTTAGAAATAAATTAGATTTCCTTTATTTCAATCATTTTTTAAGATATTAATTTGCCTTCTCACATGGGAACATGACGTAGTGTCTTTCACGTGACACACCAAGTTTGGTGTTGATATTTCAAAGATTTGCTGAGATTTGATCCAACTTCCTGTTTGGTTGCTCTGTTGACGATTTTGATTGGCTGTACCGGACAAACGGTTTTGAAATTCAAAAATCTGTTGAAGATTTCAGTGAGGGTTAATCTGACGATGATACCTGGCAATTCTGGGGAAGATTGGACAAAAATTGTAGGAGAAGTAGCGAAAAAACGTGTTTCCTAAATCTTTATTGTACAAAGAAATCCAATATGGCGGCCGTTATAGGTTATTGAGGCTTTTTTGTTCCTCATGAGACATAAGGTATATCTAATGAATTTCAGAATTTTGGGACAAATGGGATGCGAATGGCATCACTTTGTAAATGGAAAATTGGGGCTTGGCCGTAGCGCCACCTATGGATAATGGTGCGTCATTTGTGGTGTGGTAGTTACTCCTGGCCTATACTATCAATGTTTCAGGATTTTGAGAACTTTTTCTAAAATGCATTACCATCAAGATCCACAAGGGCCTTCACTTCAAGCCAAGGAATGAGTGGGGGCTTGGTCAGCCCACAATTGCCTGAAATGTTGTGTATGCGTCTCGCCAAGCCCACGCGTGTGTCAAGGGAAAGGCTGAGTGTGTGAGAATGTGGAGCACGCGCGCGCTGAAGAGCAGGGGAGACATTTCATTGAAAATTTCGTTAGCAATTAGCCAAGCATGCATGTTTCAAATATTCACCACAAATCGACTTTTCATGTTACAGTCAACTTTTCCTCAGATTTGTGTACTAAACATTCTCAAGAGTCTTCTTATGAACTTGTGATTGAATCAAAGTATCAGTTTTTGACCGGCGGATGTGTAAAGCATTATTTTAGCGTTAGCGATAAATTCGATTTGCTTTATATCAATAATTTTTTGAGATATGAAGTTGCCTTTGCACATGGTAACATGTTGTAGTGTCGTCCACCGATATACCAAGTTTAGTGTTGATATCTCAAAGATTTGCTGAGATTTGACCCAAGTTCCTGTTTGGTTACTTTTTTGCTGATTTTGATTGGCTGTGCCGGACAAACGGTTTAGAAAATCAAAACGCCATGGGATAACTTTTGTGAGGCTTGGTCTGAAGATCATCTCTGGTCATTTTGAAGAAGATATGACAAAAATTGTAGGAGGAGTAGGCTTTCAAAGGTTTTTGATACAACCGGAAATAGCGGAAAATCTATATAACCGGAAATTGACGTCATAGGGTGCGTTGAACTCGTCTTGATCCAGGGAATCCAATGGTACCTCATTTTTGAAAATCAGTCATACGGTTCAAAAGTTGCGTGTGTAAACACAAGTCCAACTTTGACCCATTGGTGGCGCTAGAGTGGTCTGATGGGATACATGAAACTTGGTGTAGGTATAGAAGGAACTGTCCTTAATGAGTGTGCCAAATTTAACAAAAAGTTATCCAAGGGTTCTAGGGGCTGCCATTGACTCCCATGGAACTAGAATAATAATAATAAATATAACTGCAAGCAGCAATGGCGGATTCCTCCAAACATTGCAAACCACTGAAAAATGTATATTCTTTACAAATAGTCACTGTAAAATTCCATGCCGCAGACTTACCAATGGGATACCAAATATGAAATGCAATACCATCAAGATCCACAAGGGCTTTTATTTCAAGCCAAGGAGTGAAGGGAGGGGGCTTGGTTGAGCCTACCCATTCCAGAAAGCCTTGTATCTTTGTGTATCAGGGCGTGGCCTGTAGCGTCACTTATGGGTGATATTGGGCCATTTGTGGTGTGGTAGTTACTCTTGGCCTATACTATAAATGTTTCAGGATTTTGAGAACTTTTACCATTGCATACAAAATCGGAAATGCAATACCATCAAGATCCACATGGGCCTTTGCTAAAGACCAAGCAATGAGTGGGGGCTTGGTCAGCCCACAATTGCCTGAAATGTTGTGTATGCGTCTCGTCAAGCTTGCGCGTGTGTCAAGGGAAAGGCTGAGTGTGTGAGAATGTGTAGCGCGCGCGCTGAGGAGCAGAGGGAGACGTTTCATTGGAAATTTCCTTAACAATTAGCCAAGCATGCATTTTTCAAATATTCACCAAAATTCAACTTTTCATCTTACAGTCAACTTTTTCTGAGATTTGTGTACTAAACATTCTCAAGAGTTTTCATGAACTAAAGGCAAACAAATCAACAGTTATTGGCCAAAAAACATTTTTGGTTCCTGCGGCCACGCCGATCACATGACACGATCACATGACACCAAATTGATTGGACATCCTCAGAAGACGGTTCCGAGTCATCTTACCAAGTTTGGTGTTGATATTTCAAAGATTTGCTGAGATTTGATCCAACTTCCTGTTTGGTTGCTTTGTTGACGATTTTGATTGGCTGTACCGGACAAACGGTTTTGAAATTCAAAAATCTGTTAAAGAATTCAGTGAGGGTTGCTCTGACGATGATACCTGCCAATTCTGGGGAAGATTGGACAAGAATTGTAGGAGAAGTAGCAAAAAAACGTGTTTCCTAAATCTTTATTGTACAAAAACATCCAATATGGCGGCCGTTATAGGTTATTGAGGCTTTTTTGTTCCTCATGAGAAATAAGGCATATCTAATGAATTTCAGAATTTTGGGACAAATGGGATGCGAATGGCATCACTTTGTAAATGGAAAATTGGGGCTTGGCCGTAGCGCCACCTATGGATAATGGTGCGTCATTTGTGGTGTGGTAGTTACTCCTGGCCTATACTATCAATGTTTCAGGATTTTGAGAACTTTTTCTAAAATGCATTACCATCAAGATCCACAAGGGCCTTCACTTCAAGCCAAGGAATGAGTGGGGGCTTGGTCAGCCCACAATTGCCTGAAATGTTGTGTATGCGTCTCGCCAAGCCCGCGCGTGTGTCAAGGGAAAGGCTGAGTGTGTGAGAATGTGGAGCACGCGCGCGCTGAAGAGCAGGGGAGACATTTCATTGAAAATTTCGTTAGCAATTAGCCAAGCATGCATGTTTCAAATATTCACATAAAATCGACTTTTCATGTTACAGTCAACTTTTCCTCAGATTTGTGTACTAAACATTCTCAAGAGTCTTCATATGAACTTGTGATTGAATCAAAGTATCAGTTTTTGACCGGCGGATGTGTAAAGCATTATTTTAGCGTTAGCGATAAATTCGATTTGCTTTATATCAATCATCTTTTGAGATATGAAGTTGCCTTTGCACATGGTAACATGTTGTAGTGTCGTCCACCGATATACCAAGTTTAGTGTTGATATCTCAAAGATTTGCTGAGATTTGACCCAAGTTCCTGTTTGGTTACTTTTTTGCTGATTTTGATTGGTTGTGCCGGACAAACGGTTTAGAAAATCAAAACGCCATGGGATAACTTTTGTGAGGCTTGGTCTGAAGATCATCTATGGTCATTTTGAAGAAGATATGACAATAATTGTAGGAGGAGTAGGCTTTCAAAGGTTTTTGATACAACCGGAAATAGCGGAAAATCTATACAACCGGAAATTGACGTCATAGGGTGCGTTGAACTCGTCTTCATCCAGGGAATCCAATGGTACCTCATTTTTGTAAATCAGTCATACGGTTCAAAAGTTGCGTGTGTAAACACAAGTCCAACTTTGACCCATTGGTGGCGCTAGAGTGGTCTGATGGGATACATGAAACTTGGTGTAGGTATAGAAGGAACTGTCCTTAATGAGTGTGCCAAATTTAACAAAAAGTTATCCAAGGGTTCTAGGGGCTGCCATTGACTCCCATGGAACTAGAATAATAATAATAATAATAATAATAATAATAATAATAAAACTAACAATAACAATAGGTTTCCTCCTTACGGAGGAATCCTAATAAATATAGCTGCAAGCAGCAATGGCGGATTCCTCCAAACATTGCAAACCATTGAAAAATGTATATTCTTCACAAATTGTCATTGTATAGAAACATTCATGCTGTAGACTTACCAATGGGATACCAAATCTGAAATGCAATACCATCAAGATCCACAAGGGATTTTTTTTCAAGCCAAGGAGTGAAGGGAGGGGGCTTGGTGAGCCTACCCATTCCAGAAAGCCTTGTATCTTTGTGCATCAGGGCGTGGCCAGTAGCGTCACCTATGGGTGATGTTGGGCCATTTGTGGTGTGGTAGTTACTGTTAACCTATACTATCAATGTCTCAGGATTTTGAGAACTTTTTACCATTGCATACAAAATCGGAAATGCAATACCATCAAGATCCACATGGGCCTTTGCTAAAGACCAAGCAATGAGTGGGGGCTTGGTCAGCCCACAATTGCCTGAAACGTTGTGTATGCGTCTTGCCAAGCTTGCGAGTGTGTCAAGGGAAAGGCTGAGTGTGTGAGAATGTGGAGCGCACGCGCTGAGGAGCAGGGGAGACATTTCATTGGAAATTTCCTTAACAATTAGCCAAGCATGCATTTTTCAAATATTCACCAAAATTCAACTTTTCATCTTACAGTCAACTTTTTCTGAGATTTGTGTACTAAACATTCTCAAGAGTCTTCATGAACTTGTGATTGAATCACAGTATCAGTTTTTGACTGGCGGATGTGTAAAGCATTATTTTAGCGTGAGCGATAAATTCGATTTGCTTTATATCAACCATTTTTGGAGATATGAAGTTGCCTTTGCACATGGTAACATCATGTAGTGTATTCCTTGTGACATACCAAGTTTAGTGTTGATATCTCAAAGATTTGCTGAGATTTGACCCAAATTCCTGTTTGGTTACTTTTTTGCTGATTTTGATTGGCTGTGCCGGACAAACGGTTTAGAAAATCAAAACGCCATGGGATAACTTTTGTGAGGCTTGGTCTGAAGATCATCTCTGGTCATTTTGAAGAAGATATGACAAACATTGTAGGAGGAGTAGGCTTTCAAAGGTTTTTGATACAACCGGAAATAGCGGAAAATATATATAACCGGAAATTGACGTCATATGGTGCGTTGAACTCGTCTTGATCCAGGGAATCCAATGGTACCTCATCTTTGAAAATCAGTCATACGGTTCAAAAGTTGCGTGTGTAAACACAAGTCCAACTTTGACCCATTGGTGGCGCTAGAGTGGTCTAATGGGATACATGAAACTTGGTGTAGGTATAGAAGGAACTGTCCTTAATGAGTGTGCCAAATTTCACAAAAAGTTATCCAAGGGTTCTAGGGGCTGCCATTGACTCCCATGGAACTAGAATAATAATAATAATAATAATAATAAAACTAACAATAACAATAGGTTTCCTCCTTACGGAGGAATCCTAATAATAATAATAAAACTAACAATAACAATAGGTTTCCTCCTTACGGAGGAATCCTAAATATAGCTGCAAGCAGCAATGGCGGATTCCTCCAAAACATTGCGAACCATTGAAAAATGTATATTCTTCACAAATTGTCACTGTATAGAAACATCCATGCTGTAGACTTACCAATGGGATACCAAATCTGAAATGCAATACCATCAAGATCCACAAGGGCTTTTATTTCAAGCCAAGGAGTGAAGGGAGGGGGCTTGGTGAGCCTACCCATTCCAGAAAGCCTTGTATCTTTGTGTATCAGGGCGTGGCCTGTAGCGCCACCTACGGGTAATGGTGGGTCATTTGTGGTGTGGTAGTTTCTCATGGCATATACTATCAATGTTTCAGGATTTAGAAAACTTTTTACCATTGCATACAAAATCGGAAATGCAATACCATCAAGATCCACATGGGCCTTTGCTAAAGACCAAGCAATGAGTGGGGGCTTGGTCAGCCCACAATTGCCTGAAATGTTGTGTTTGCGTCTCGCTAAGCTTGCGCGTGTGTCAAGGGAAAGGCTGAGTGTGTGAGAATGTGGAGCGCGCGCGCTGAGGAGCAGGGGAGACATTACATTCACATTTATTCATTTAGCAGACGCTTTTATCCAAAGCGACTTCCAAGAGAGAGCTTTACAAAGTGCATAGGTCACTGATCATAACAACAAGATAGCCAAAAAACATCGCGAGTAGCCAAAACATGAAGCACACATTGTGAACAACCAAAGTAAGTGCCAAAGGGAAGAACCATAAGAGCATGTAGTTAAACAAGTTACAATTAAACAACATGAACCACTATAAGTGCAAGTGTACCTGTGGAAAAAAGCATGCAATAGTAATAAAAACAATATATCACAGCTAGAACAAAAATTTAAAACAGTTACCACTAATAACAAGAGCAACAAGTCTCCAAGCAAGAGTCATTGTGATCCTTGAGGAACCTAACATCGGGTCAAGCGAACAATTCCTAAGTACCGTTGTACTCCCGAACAAGTGCGTCTTGAGCCTTTTCTTGAAGGTGGAGAGACAGTCAGTATCTCTGATGGAGGTGGGGAGTTGATTCCACCACTGGGGGGCTAGACAGGAGAAGAGAATATCTAATGAATTTCAGAATTTTGGGACAAATGGGATGCGAATGGCATCACTTTGTAAATGGACAATTGGGGCTTGGCCGTAGCGCCACCTATGGATAATGGTGCGTCATTTGTGGTGTGGTAGTTACTCCTGGCCTATACTATCAATGTTTCAGGATTTTGAGAACTTTTTCTAAAATGCATTACCATCAGGATCCACAAGGGCCTTCACTTCGAGCAAAGGAATGAGTGGGGGCTTGGTCAGCCCACAATTGCCTGAAATGTTGTGTATGCGTCTCGCCAAGCACGCGAGTGTGTCAAGGGAAAGGCTGAATGTGTGAGAATGTGGAGCGCGCGCGCTGAGGAGCAGAGGGAGACATTACATTGGAAATGTCATTAGCAATTAGCCAAGCATGCATGTTTCAAATATTCACCAAAATTCAACTTTTAATCTTACAGTCAACTTTGTGTAAAGCATTATTTTAGCGTTAGAAATAAATTAGATTTACTTTATTTCAATCATTTTTTAAGATATTAATTTGCCTTCTCACATGGGAACATGATGTAGTGTCTTTCACGTGACACACCAAGTTTGGTGGTGATATTTCAAAGATTTGATGAGATTTGATCCAACTTCCTGTCTGGTTGCTTTGTTGACAATTTTGATTGGCTGTACCGGACAAACGGTTTTGAAATTCAAACATCTGTTGAAGAATTAAGTGAGGGTTGCTATGACGATGATACCTGCCAATTCTGGGGAAGATTGGACAAAAATTTTAGGAGAAGTAGCAACAAAACGTGTTTCATAAATCTTTATTGTCCAAAAAAATCCAATATGGCGGCCGTTATAGGTTATTTAGGCTTTATTGTTCCTCATGAGAAATAAGGCATATCTAATGAATTTCAGAATTTGGGTACAAATGGGATGCGAATGGCATCACTTTGTAAATGGAAAATTGGGGCTTGGCCGTAGCGCCACCTATGGATAATGGTGCGTCATTTGTGGTGTGGTAGTTACTCCTGGCCTATACTATCAATGTTTCAGGATTTTGAGAACTTTTTCTAAAATGCATTACCATCAAGATCCACATGGGCCTTTGCTAAAGACCAAGCAATGAGTGGGGGCTTGGTCAGCCCACAATTGCCTGAAATGTTGTGTTTGCGTCTCGTCAAGCTTGCGAGTGTGTCAAGGGAAAGGCTGAGTGTGTGAGAATGTGGAGCGCGCGCGCTGAGGAGCAGAGGGAGACATTACATTGGAAATTTCATTAGCAATTAGCCAAGCATGCATTTTTCAAATATTCACCAAAATTCAACTTTTCACCTTACAGTCAACTTTTTCTGAGATTTGTGTACTAAACATTCTCAAGAGTCTTCATGAACTTGTGATTGTATCAGAGTATCAGTTTTGCACCGGCGAATGTGTAAAGCATTATTTTAGCGTTAGAAATAAATTAGATTTCCTTTATTTCAATCATTTTTGAAGATATTAATTTGCCTTCTCACATGGGAACATGATGTAGTGTCTTTCACGTGACACACCAAGTTTGGTGGTGATATTTCAAAGATTTGCTGAGATTTGATCCAACTTCCTGTTTGGTTGCTTTGTTGACGATTTTGATTGGCTGTACCGGACAAACGGTTTTGAAATTCAAAAATCTGTTGAAGATTTCAGTGAGGGTTGCTCTGACGATGATACCTGCCAATTCTGGGGAAGATTGGACAAAAATTGTAGGAGAAGTAGCAAAAAAACGTGTTTCCTAAATCTTTATTGTACAAAAAAATCCAATATGGCGGCCGTTATAGGTTATTGAGGCTTTTTTGTTCCTCATGAGAAATAAGGCATATCTAATGAATTTCAGAATTTTGGGACAAATGGGATGCGAATGGCATCACTTTGTAAATGGAAAATTGGGGCTTGGCCGTAGCGCCACCTATGGATAATGGTGCGTCATTTGTGGTGTGGTAGTTACTCCTGGCCTATACTATCGGAAACACACTAGATCTAGTGATAACAACTGGACTAAATATCAATAATATTTCAATAACTGATCTACCCCTCTCAGACCATCATTATATACTTTTTAATGTGGAAATTATCCTAACAAAAACCAAAAAAGAATTCTTAGTCCATAGAAGATATTTAGACGATACAGCTATGATGACATTTTCTGAACAATTTGCTCTACATGAGCCGACTTACCATGATTGCTCTCTGAATGAAATGGTAGAGAACCTCAATTATGCACTATTATCTGTGTTAGACTCTGTTGCACCACTGAAAACCAAAAAGAAGTGCACAAGCAGAACCTCCCCATGGCTGAGAAAAAAAAATGTTAGTGAAACCAAAAGAAAATGCCGTGCAGCAGAGAGAAAATGGAGGAAAACAAAGATCACTATCCACTACAATATCTACAAAGATACACTAACCACCTTTAACAAAACCATCCGTCTAGCAAGGAGAGAATATTTCTCCAACATTATTACAGAAAATGCCAGAAATTCCAGAGTTCTTTTCTCCACCATTGACCAGCTGCTAAACACTGTCCCTGCCCCACCTCCATCCTCAGCAGTTAAATGTGAAGAGCTTGCTTTGTTCTTCAAGAACAAAATAACTTTGATTAGAGCGAGTATTATTAATAGTGGGGTCGAAACTGACATCAGTAGATTCTGCAACATAACCATGAGCACATTTACCTGTATCACACTTAGTGAACTTTCCAAAATTGTCAGCGAATCTAACTCCACAACCTCAGATATTGATCCTATACCCACAACATTCTTTAAGCGAGTGTTTGATAGTGTCTCAGGTCCGGTGCTAGAGATTATAAACACATCCCTTAGAACTGGCGTCTTCCCAGATGCCTTCAAAACAGCTGTTGTAAAGCCCCTATTAAAGAAACCCAAATTGGATAACAGTCTACTTGCAAATTACAGACCAATATCAAACCTCCCATTTATTAGTAAAGTACTGGAAAAGATAGTTTTAGTCCAATTAAATTATTTTCTTGAAGAAAATAACATCCTGGAAGTCTCGCAGTCAGGTTTCAGGAAATATCACAGTACTGAAACTGCTTTCACCAAAATAATTAGCGACCTCAGACTAAACTCTGATGCAAATAAAGTCTCTATCCTTATCCTGTTAGATCTCAGTGCAGCATTTGATACAATTGATCACGACATCCTAATCAATAGACTGGAAAAGCTTATTGGGTTCACGGATAGTGTATTGAACTGGCTGAAATCATATATCACAGGAAGGAAGTTTTACGTTAGTTTAGGTGACCATAGGTCCAAGAAACATCAGAACTGCTACGGGGTTGCTCAAGGAAGCTGCTTAGGTCCATTACTTTTTTCTCTTTATATGTTACCACTCGGCGACATAATCAGAGAACATAACATAGATTTCCATAGCTATGCGGATGACACACAACTATATATATCCACTGAACCCAACGATGCAACGGCCATCAATTCCATTACAAACTGCCTGTTGGCAATAAACAAATGGATGAATGATAACTTTCTTAAATTAAATGAAGACAAAACCGAAGTCCTACTATGTGGCCCCAAATCCAAAAGAGAGATGCTTATTAAGAATCTTGGAGGCTTAACCCCCTGTCTTAAACCAGAGGTGACGAGTCTCTGCGTAATCCTGGACTCAGATTTGAATTTCAACTCTCACATTAATAAAGTGACCAAAACAGCTTTCTTTCACCTGAGGAATATAGCAAAGGTACGACCATTCATAAACCAAAATGATGCAGAGAAGTTAATTCATGCTTTTATATCCAGCCGGCTGGACTACTGTAACGCACTTTTCACTGGTCTTCCCAAGAAAACCACTGAAAGACTACAGCTCATTCAAAATTCTGCAGCTAGATTATTAACCAAAACTAAAAGGAGAGAACACATTAGTCCTGTCCTAGCTACTTTACACTGGCTCCCTGTTACCTTCAGAATTGACTTTAAGGTCCTTTTTCTCACATACAAAGCTCTACACGGACAAGGACCTAGCTACATTGCTAACTCCTTTATAAACTACACACCAGCTAGAACACTGCGATCATCATATGCAGGACTATTAGAGGTCACCAGAAGCAGTCATAAGAAGATTGGTGATTCGGCCTTTGTCAATTACGCCCCAAAACTATGGAACAAATTACCCATAAATATTAGGGAAGCTAACACTCTAGACATTTTTAAAAGACAGCTTAAAACCTACCTTTTTACCGAAGCATTTAAGTAATTTTATCTCAAAAGGGTTTTCCTACTTTTTAAAGTTGTTTTCTCTCTTGAACAGAGATCTTATTGGGATTTTTATTATTGTTTGAATTATTTATCACTTGTATTATTGTTTTTATTGATTTTATATAAAGCACCTTGAGCTACAATTCTTGTATGAAATGTGCTATATAAATAAAGTCTTACTTACTTACTTACTTACTCCACAAGGGCCTTCACTTCAAGCCAAGGAATGAGTGGGGGCTTGGTTAGCCCACAATTGCCTGAAATGTTGTGTATGCGTCTCGCCAAGCCCGCGCGTGTGTCAAGGGAAAGGCTGAGTGTGTGAGAATGTGGAGCACGCGCGCGCTGAAGAGCAGGGGAGACATTTCATTGAAAATTTCGTTAGCAATTAGCCAAGCATGCATGTTTCAAATATTCACATAAAATCGACTTTTCATGTTACAGTCAACTTTTCCTCAGATTTGTGTACTAAACATTCTCAAGAGTCTTCATATGAACTTGTGATTGAATCAAAGTATCAGTTTTTGACCGGCGGATGTGTAAAGCATTATTTTAGCGTTAGCGATAAATTCGATTTGCTTTATATCAATCATTTTTTGAGATATGAAGTTGCCTTTGCACATGGTATCATGTTGTAGTGTCGTCCACCGATATACCAAGTTTAGTGTTGATATCTCAAAGATTTGCTGAGATTTGACCCAAGTTCCTGTTTGGTTACTTTTTTGCTGATTTTGATTGGCTGTGCCGGACAAACGGTTTATAAAATCAAAACGCCATGGGATAACTTTTGTGAGGCTTGGTCTGAAGATCATCTCTGGTCATTTTGAAGAAGATATGACAAAAATTGTAGGAGGAGTAGGCTTTCAAAGGTTTTTGATACAACCGGAAATAGCGGAAAATCTATATAACCGGAAATTGACGTCATAGGGTGCGTTGAACTCGTCTTGATCCAGGGAATCCATTGGTACCTCATTTTTGAACATCAGTCATACGGTTCAAAAGTTGCATGTGTAAACAAAAGTCCAACTTTGACCCATTGGTGGCGCTAGAGTGGTCTGATGGGATACATGAAACTTGGTGTAGGTATAGAAGGAACTGTCCTTAATGAGTGTGCCAAATTTAACAAAAAGTTATCCAAGGGTTCTAGGGGCTGCCATTGACTCCCATGGAACTAGAATAATAATAATAAAATATAACTGCAAGCAGCAATGGCGGATTCCTCCAAACATTGCAAACCATTGAAAAATTTATATTCTTTACAAATTGTCACTGTAAAAATCCATGCTGCAGACTTACCGATGGGACACCAAATCTGAAATGCAATACCATCAAGATCCACAAGAGCTTTTATTCCGAGCCAAGGAGTGAAGGGAGGGGGCTTGGTGAGCCTACCCATTCCAGAAAGCCTTGTATCTTTGTGCATCAGGGCGTGGCCAGTAGCGTCACCTATGGGTGATGTTGGGCCATTTGTGGTGTGGTAGTTACTGTTAACCTATACTATCAATGTCTCAGGATTTTTAGAACTTTTTACCATTGCATACAAAATCGGAAATGCAATACCATAAAGATCCACATGGGCCTTTGCTAAAGACCAAGCAATGAGTGGGGGCTTGGTCAGCCCACAATTGTCTGAAATGTTGTGTATGCGTCTCGCCAAGCTTGCGCGTGTCAAGGGAAAGGCTGAGTGTGTGAGAATGTGGAGCGCGCGCGCTGAGGGTCAGGGGAGACATTTCATTGGAAATTTCCTTAACAATTAGCAGAGCATGCATTTTTCAAATATTCACCAAAAATCAACTTTTCATCTTAGAGTCAACTTTTTCTGAGATTTGTGTACTAAACATTCTCAAGAGTCTTTATGAACATGTGATTGAATCAGAGGTTTTTGACTGGCGGGTGTGTAAAGCATTATTTTAGCGTTAGATAGAAATAAATTAGATTTCCTTTATTTCAATCATTTTTTAAGATATTAATTTGCCTTCTCACATGGGAACATGATGTAATGTCTTTGAAATTCAAAAATCTGTTGAAGAATTCAGTGAGGGTTGCTCTGACGATGATACCTGCCAATTCTGGGGAAGATTGGACAAAAATTGTAGGAGAAGTAAAGAAAAAACGTGTTTCCTAAATCTTTATTGTACAAAAAAATCCAATATGGCGGCCGTTATAGGTTATTGAGGCTTTTTTGTTCCTCATGAGAAATAAGGCATATCTAATGAATTTCAGAATTTTGGGACAAATGGGATGCGAATGGCATCACTTTGTAAATGGAAAATTGGGGCTTGGCCGTAGCGCCACCTATGGATAATGGTGCGTCATTTGTGGTGTGGTAGTTACTCCTGGCCTATACTATCAATGTTTCAGGATTTTGAGAACTTTTTCTAAAATGCATTACCATCAAGATCCACAAGGGCCTTCACTTCAAGCCAAGGAGTGAAGGGAGGGGGCTTGGTGAGCCTACCCATTCCAGAAAGCCTTGTATCTTTGTGTATCAGGTCGTGGCCTGTAGCGTCACTTATGGGTGATATTGGGCCATTTGTGGTGTGGTAGTTACTCTTGGCCTATACTATCAATGTTTCAGGATTTTGAGAACTTTTTACCATTGCATACAAAATCGGAAATGCAATACCATCAAGATCCACATGGGCCTTTGCTAAAGACCAAGCAATGAGTGGGGCTTGGTCAGCCCACAATTGCCTGAAATGTTGTGTATGCGTCTCGTCAAGCTTGCGCGTGTGTCAGGGAAAGGCTGAGTGTGTGAGAATGTGGAGCGCGCGCGCTGAGGAGCAGGGGAGACATTTCATTGGAAATTTCCTTAACAATTAGCCAAGCAAGCATTTTTCAAATATTCACCTAAATTCAACTTTTCATCTTACAGTCAACTTTTTCTGAGATTTGTGTACTAAACATTCTCAAGAGTCTTCATGAACTTGTGATTGAATCAGAGTTTTTTGACTGCCGTATGTGTAAAGCATTATTTTAGCGTTAGAAATAAATTAGATTTCCTTTATTTCAATCATTTTTTAAGATATTAATTTGCCTTCTCACATGGGAACATGACGTAGTGTCTTTCACGTGACACACCAAGTTTGGTGTTGATATTTCAAAGATTTGCTGAGATTTGATCCAACTTCCTGTTTGGTTGCTCTGTTGACGATTTTGATTGGCTGTACCGGACAAACGGTTTTGAAATTCAAAAATCTGTTGAAGATTTCAGTGAGGGTTAATCTGACGATGATACCTGGCAATTCTGGGGAAGATTGGACAAAAATTGTAATAGAAGTAGCGAAAAAACGTGTTTCCTAAATCTTTATTGTACAAAAAAATCCAATATGGCGGCCGTTATAGGTTATTGAGGCTTTTTTGTTCCTCGTGAGAAATAAGGCATATCTAATTGAATTTCAGAATTTTGGGACAAATGGGATGAGAATGGCATCACTTTGTAAATAGACAATTGGGGCTTGGCCGTAGCGCCACCTATGGATAATGGTGCGTCATTTGTGGTGTGGTAGTTACTCCTGGCCAATACTATCAATGTTTCAGGATTTTGAGAACTTTTTCTAAAATGCATTACCATCAAGATCCACAAGGGCCTTCACTTCAAGCCAAGGAATGAGTGGGGGCTTTGTCAGCCCACAATTGCCTGAAATGTTGTGTATGCGTCTCGCCAAGCCCGCGTGTGTGTCAAGGGAAAGGCTGAGTGTGTGAGAATGTGGAGCACGCGCGCGCTGAAGAGCAGGGGAGACATTTCATTGAAAATTTCGTTAGCAATTAGCCAAGCATGCATTTTTCAAATATTCACCACAAATCGACTTTTCATGTTACAGTCAACTTTTCCTCAGATTTGTGTACTAAACATTCTCAAGAGTCTTCATATGAACTTGTGATTGAATCAAAGTATCAGTTTTTGACCGGCGGATGTGTAAAGCATTATTTTTGCGTTAGCGATAAATTCAATTTGCTTTAAATCAACCATTTCTGGAGATATGAAATAGCCTTTGCACATGGTAACATGTTGTAGTGTCTTCCTTGTGACATACCAAGTTACGTGTTGATATCTCAAAGATTTGCTGAGATTTGACCCAAGTTCCTGTTTGGTTACTTTTTTGCTGATTTTGATTGGCTGTGCCGGACAAACGGTTTAGAAAATCAAAACGCCATGGGATAACTTTTGTGAGGCTTGGTCTGAAGATCATCTCTGGTCATTTTGAAGAAGATATGACAAAAATTGTAGGAGGAGTAGGCTTTCAAAGGTTTTTGATACAACCGGAAATAGCGGAAAATCTATATAACCGGAAATTGACGTCATATGGTGCGTTGAACTCGTCTTGATCCAGGGAATCCAATGGTACCTCATTTTTGAAAATCAGTCATACGGTTCAAAAGTTGCGTGTGTAAACACAAGTCCAACTTTGACCCATTGGTGGCGCTAGAGTGGTCTGATGGGATACATGAAACTTGGTGTAGGTATAGAAGGAACTGTCCTTAATGAGTGTGCCAAATTTGTCAAAAAGTTATCCAAGGGGTCTAGGGGCTGCCATTGACTCCCATGGAACTAGAATAATAATAATAAATATAACTGCAAGCAGCAATGGCGGATTCCTCCAAACATTGCAAACCACTGAAAAATGTATATTCTTTACAAATAGTCACTGTAAAATTCCATGCCGCAGACTTACCAATGGGATACCAAATATGAAATGCAATACCATCAAGATCCACAAGGGCTTTTATTTAAAGCCAAGGAGTGAAGGGAGGGGGCTTGGTTGAGCCTACCCATTCCAGAAAGCCTTGTATCTTTGTGTATCAGGGCGTGGCCTGTAGCGTCACTTATGGGTGATATTGGGCCATTTGTGGTGTGGTAGTTACTCTTGGCCTATACTATAAATGTTTCAGGATTTTGAGAACTTTTACCATTGCATACAAAATCGGAAATGCAATACCATCAAGATCCACATGGGCCTTTGCTAAAGACCAAGCAATGAGTGGGGGCTTGGTCAGCCCACAATTGCCTGAAATGTTGTGTATGCGTCTCGTCAAGCTTGCGCGTGTGTCAAGGGAAAGGCTGAGTGTGTGAGAATGTGTAGCGCGCGCGCTGAGGAGCAGAGGGAGACGTTTCATTGGAAATTTCCTTAACAATTAGCCAAGCATGCATTTTTCAAATATTCACCAAAATTCAACTTTTCATCTTACAGTCAACTTTTTCTGAGATTTGTGTACTAAACATTCTCAAGAGTTTTCATGAACTAAAGGCAAACAAATCAACAGTTATTGGCCAAAAAACATTTTTGGTTCCTGCGGCCACGCCGATCACATGACACGATCACATGACACCAAATTGATTGGACATCCTCAGAAGACGGTTCCGAGTCATCTTACCAAGTTTGGTGTTGATATTTCAAAGATTTGCTGAGATTTGATCCAACTTCCTGTTTGGTTGCTTTGTTGACGATTTTGATTGGCTGTACCGGACAAACGGTTTTGAAATTCAAAAATCTGTTAAAGAATTCAGTGAGGGTTGCTCTGACGATGATACCTGCCAATTCTGGGGAAGATTGGACAAGAATTGTAGGAGAAGTAGCAAAAAAACGTGTTTCCTAAATCTTTATTGTACAAAAACATCCAATATGGCGGCCGTTATAGGTTATTGAGGCTTTTTTGTTCCTCATGAGAAATAAGGCATATCTAATGAATTTCAGAATTTTGGGACAAATGGGATGCGAATGGCATCACTTTGTAAATGGAAAATTGGGGCTTGGCCGTAGCGCCACCTATGGATAATGGTGCGTCATTTGTGGTGTGGTAGTTACTCCTGGCCTATACTATCAATGTTTCAGGATTTTGAGAACTTTTTCTAAAATGCATTACCATCAAGATCCACAAGGGCCTTCACTTCAAGCCAAGGAATGAGTGGGGGCTTGGTCAGCCCACAATTGCCTGAAATGTTGTGTATGCGTCTCGCCAAGCCCGCGCGTGTGTCAAGGGAAAGGCTGAGTGTGTGAGAATGTGGAGCACGCGCGCGCTGAAGAGCAGGGGAGACATTTCATTGAAAATTTCGTTAGCAATTAGCCAAGCATGCATGTTTCAAATATTCACATAAAATCGACTTTTCATGTTACAGTCAACTTTTCCTCAGATTTGTGTACTAAACATTCTCAAGAGTCTTCATATGAACTTGTGATTGAATCAAAGTATCAGTTTTTGACCGGCGGATGTGTAAAGCATTATTTTAGCGTTAGCGATAAATTCGATTTGCTTTATATCAATCATCTTTTGAGATATGAAGTTGCCTTTGCACATGGTAACATGTTGTAGTGTCGTCCACCGATATACCAAGTTTAGTGTTGATATCTCAAAGATTTGCTGAGATTTGACCCAAGTTCCTGTTTGGTTACTTTTTTGCTGATTTTGATTGGTTGTGCCGGACAAACGGTTTAGAAAATCAAAACGCCATGGGATAACTTTTGTGAGGCTTGGTCTGAAGATCATCTATGGTCATTTTGAAGAAGATATGACAATAATTGTAGGAGGAGTAGGCTTTCAAAGGTTTTTGATACAACCGGAAATAGCGGAAAATCTATACAACCGGAAATTGACGTCATAGGGTGCGTTGAACTCGTCTTCATCCAGGGAATCCAATGGTACCTCATTTTTGTAAATCAGTCATACGGTTCAAAAGTTGCGTGTGTAAACACAAGTCCAACTTTGACCCATTGGTGGCGCTAGAGTGGTCTGATGGGATACATGAAACTTGGTGTAGGTATAGAAGGAACTGTCCTTAATGAGTGTGCCAAATTTAACAAAAAGTTATCCAAGGGTTCTAGGGGCTGCCATTGACTCCCATGGAACTAGAATAATAATAATAATAATAATAATAATAATAATAAAACTAACAATAACAATAGGTTTCCTCCTTACGGAGGAATCCTAAATATAACTGCAAGCAGCAATGGCGGATTCCTCCAAACATTGCAAACCACTGAAAAATGTATATTCTTTACAAATAGTCACTGTAAAATTCCATGCCGCAGACTTACCAATGGGATACCAAATATGAAATGCAATACCATCAAGATCCACAAGGGCTTTTATTTAAAGCCAAGGAGTGAAGGGAGGGGGCTTGGTTGAGCCTACCCATTCCAGAAAGCCTTGTATCTTTGTGTATCAGGGCGTGGCCTGTAGCGTCACTTATGGGTGATATTGGGCCATTTGTGGTGTGGTAGTTACTCTTGGCCTATACTATAAATGTTTCAGGATTTTGAGAACTTTTACCATTGCATACAAAATCGGAAATGCAATACCATCAAGATCCACATGGGCCTTTGCTAAAGACCAAGCAATGAGTGGGGGCTTGGTCAGCCCACAATTGCCTGAAATGTTGTGTATGCGTCTCGTCAAGCTTGCGCGTGTGTCAAGGGAAAGGCTGAGTGTGTGAGAATGTGTAGCGCGCGCGCTGAGGAGCAGAGGGAGACGTTTCATTGGAAATTTCCTTAACAATTAGCCAAGCATGCATTTTTCAAATATTCACCAAAATTCAACTTTTCATCTTACAGTCAACTTTTTCTGAGATTTGTGTACTAAACATTCTCAAGAGTTTTCATGAACTAAAGGCAAACAAATCAACAGTTATTGGCCAAAAAACATTTTTGGTTCCTGCGGCCACGCCGATCACATGACACGATCACATGACACCAAATTGATTGGACATCCTCAGAAGACGGTTCCGAGTCATCTTACCAAGTTTGGTGTTGATATTTCAAAGATTTGCTGAGATTTGATCCAACTTCCTGTTTGGTTGCTTTGTTGACGATTTTGATTGGCTGTACCGGACAAACGGTTTTGAAATTCAAAAATCTGTTAAAGAATTCAGTGAGGGTTGCTCTGACGATGATACCTGCCAATTCTGGGGAAGATTGGACAAGAATTGTAGGAGAAGTAGCAAAAAAACGTGTTTCCTAAATCTTTATTGTACAAAAACATCCAATATGGCGGCCGTTATAGGTTATTGAGGCTTTTTTGTTCCTCATGAGAAATAAGGCATATCTAATGAATTTCAGAATTTTGGGACAAATGGGATGCGAATGGCATCACTTTGTAAATGGAAAATTGGGGCTTGGCCGTAGCGCCACCTATGGATAATGGTGCGTCATTTGTGGTGTGGTAGTTACTCCTGGCCTATACTATCAATGTTTCAGGATTTTGAGAACTTTTTCTAAAATGCATTACCATCAAGATCCACAAGGGCCTTCACTTCAAGCCAAGGAATGAGTGGGGGCTTGGTCAGCCCACAATTGCCTGAAATGTTGTGTATGCGTCTCGCCAAGCCCGCGCGTGTGTCAAGGGAAAGGCTGAGTGTGTGAGAATGTGGAGCACGCGCGCGCTGAAGAGCAGGGGAGACATTTCATTGAAAATTTCGTTAGCAATTAGCCAAGCATGCATGTTTCAAATATTCACATAAAATCGACTTTTCATGTTACAGTCAACTTTTCCTCAGATTTGTGTACTAAACATTCTCAAGAGTCTTCATATGAACTTGTGATTGAATCAAAGTATCAGTTTTTGACCGGCGGATGTGTAAAGCATTATTTTAGCGTTAGCGATAAATTCGATTTGCTTTATATCAATCATCTTTTGAGATATGAAGTTGCCTTTGCACATGGTAACATGTTGTAGTGTCGTCCACCGATATACCAAGTTTAGTGTTGATATCTCAAAGATTTGCTGAGATTTGACCCAAGTTCCTGTTTGGTTACTTTTTTGCTGATTTTGATTGGTTGTGCCGGACAAACGGTTTAGAAAATCAAAACGCCATGGGATAACTTTTGTGAGGCTTGGTCTGAAGATCATCTATGGTCATTTTGAAGAAGATATGACAATAATTGTAGGAGGAGTAGGCTTTCAAAGGTTTTTGATACAACCGGAAATAGCGGAAAATCTATACAACCGGAAATTGACGTCATAGGGTGCGTTGAACTCGTCTTCATCCAGGGAATCCAATGGTACCTCATTTTTGTAAATCAGTCATACGGTTCAAAAGTTGCGTGTGTAAACACAAGTCCAACTTTGACCCATTGGTGGCGCTAGAGTGGTCTGATGGGATACATGAAACTTGGTGTAGGTATAGAAGGAACTGTCCTTAATGAGTGTGCCAAATTTAACAAAAAGTTATCCAAGGGTTCTAGGGGCTGCCATTGACTCCCATGGAACTAGAATAATAATAATAATAATAATAATAAAACTAACAATAACAATAGGTTTCCTCCTTACGGAGGAATCCTAAATATAACTGCAAGCAGCAATGGCGGATTCCTCCAAACATTGCAAACCATTGAAAAATTTATATTCTTTACAAATTGTCACTGTAAAAATCCATGCTGCAGACTTACCGATGGGACACCAAATCTGAAATGCAATACCATCAAGATCCACAAGAGCTTTTATTCCGAGCCAAGGAGTGAAGGGAGGGGGCTTGGTGAGCCTACCCATTCCAGAAAGCCTTGTATCTTTGTGCATCAGGGCGTGGCCAGTAGCGTCACCTATGGGTGATGTTGGGCCATTTGTGGTGTGGTAGTTACTGTTAACCTATACTATCAATGTCTCAGGATTTTTAGAACTTTTTACCATTGCATACAAAATCGGAAATGCAATACCATCAAGATCCACATGGGCCTTTGCTAAAGACCAAGCAATGAGTGGGGGCTTGGTCAGCCCACAATTGCCTGAAATGTTGTGTATGCGTCTCGCCAAGCTTGCGCGTGTCAAGGGAAAGGCTGAGTGTGTGAGAATGTGGAGCGCGCGCGCTGAGGGTCAGGGGAGACATTTCATTGGAAATTTCCTTAACAATTAGCAGAGCATGCATTTTTCAAATATTCACCAAAAATCAACTTTTCATCTTAGAGTCAACTTTTTCTGAGATTTGTGTACTAAACATTCTCAAGAGTCTTTATGAACATGTGATTGAATCAGAGGTTTTTGACTGGCGGGTGTGTAAAGCATTATTTTAGCGTTAGATAGAAATAAATTAGATTTCCTTTATTTCAATCATTTTTTAAGATATTAATTTGCCTTCTCACATGGGAACATGATGTAATGTCTTTGAAATTCAAAAATCTGTTGAAGAATTCAGTGAGGGTTGCTCTGACGATGATACCTGCCAATTCTGGGGACGATTGGACAAAAATTGTAGGAGAAGTAAAGAAAAAACGTGTTTCCTAAATCTTTATTGTACAAAAAAATCCAATATGGCGGCCATTATAGGTTATTGAGGCTTTTTTGTTCCTCATGAGAAATAAGGCATATCTAATGAATTTCAGAATTTTGGGACAAATGGGATGCGAATGGCATCACTTTGTAAATGGAAAATTGGGGCTTGGCCGTAGCGCCACCTATGGATAATGGTGCGTCATTTGTGGTGTGGTAGTTACTCCTGGCCTATACTATCAATGTTTCAGGATTTTGAGAACTTTTTCTAAAATGCATTACCATCAAGATCCACAAGGGCCTTCACTTCAAGCCAAGGAGTGAAGGGAGGGGGCTTGGTGAGCCTACCCATTCCAGAAAGCCTTGTATCTTTGTGTATCAGGTCGTGGCCTGTAGCGTCACTTATGGGTGATATTGGGCCATTTGTGGTGTGGTAGTTACTCTTGGCCTATACTATCAATGTTTCAGGATTTTGAGAACTTTTTACCATTGCATACAAAATCGGAAATGCAATACCATCAAGATCCACATGGGCCTTTGCTAAAGACCAAGCAATGAGTGGGGCTTGGTCAGCCCACAATTGCCTGAAATGTTGTGTATGCGTCTCGTCAAGCTTGCGCGTGTGTCAGGGAAAGGCTGAGTGTGTGAGAATGTGGAGCGCGCGCGCTGAGGAGCAGGGGAGACATTTCATTGGAAATTTCCTTAACAATTAGCCAAGCAAGCATTTTTCAAATATTCACCTAAATTCAACTTTTCATCTTACAGTCAACTTTTTCTGAGATTTGTGTACTAAACATTCTCAAGAGTCTTCATGAACTTGTGATTGAATCAGAGTTTTTTGACTGCCGTATGTGTAAAGCATTATTTTAGCGTTAGAAATAAATTAGATTTCCTTTATTTCAATCATTTTTTAAGATATTAATTTGCCTTCTCACATGGGAACATGACGTAGTGTCTTTCACGTGACACACCAAGTTTGGTGTTGATATTTCAAAGATTTGCTGAGATTTGATCCAACTTCCTGTTTGGTTGCTCTGTTGACGATTTTGATTGGCTGTACCGGACAAACGGTTTTGAAATTCAAAAATCTGTTGAAGATTTCAGTGAGGGTTAATCTGACGATGATACCTGGCAATTCTGGGGAAGATTGGACAAAAATTGTAATAGAAGTAGCGAAAAAACGTGTTTCCTAAATCTTTATTGTACAAAAAAATCCAATATGGCGGCCGTTATAGGTTATTGAGGCTTTTTTGTTCCTCGTGAGAAATAAGGCATATCTAATTGAATTTCAGAATTTTGGGACAAATGGGATGAGAATGGCATCACTTTGTAAATAGACAATTGGGGCTTGGCCGTAGCGCCACCTATGGATAATGGTGCGTCATTTGTGGTGTGGTAGTTACTCCTGGCCAATACTATCAATGTTTCAGGATTTTGAGAACTTTTTCTAAAATGCATTACCATCAAGATCCACAAGGGCCTTCACTTCAAGCCAAGGAATGAGTGGGGGCTTTGTCAGCCCACAATTGCCTGAAATGTTGTGTATGCGTCTCGCCAAGCCCGCGTGTGTGTCAAGGGAAAGGCTGAGTGTGTGAGAATGTGGAGCACGCGCGCGCTGAAGAGCAGGGGAGACATTTCATTGAAAATTTCGTTAGCAATTAGCCAAGCATGCATTTTTCAAATATTCACCACAAATCGACTTTTCATGTTACAGTCAACTTTTCCTCAGATTTGTGTACTAAACATTCTCAAGAGTCTTCATATGAACTTGTGATTGAATCAAAGTATCAGTTTTTGACCGGCGGATGTGTAAAGCATTATTTTTGCGTTAGCGATAAATTCAATTTGCTTTAAATCAACCATTTCTGGAGATATGAAATAGCCTTTGCACATGGTAACATGTTGTAGTGTCTTCCTTGTGACATACCAAGTTACGTGTTGATATCTCAAAGATTTGCTGAGATTTGACCCAAGTTCCTGTTTGGTTACTTTTTTGCTGATTTTGATTGGCTGTGCCGGACAAACGGTTTAGAAAATCAAAACGCCATGGGATAACTTTTGTGAGGCTTGGTCTGAAGATCATCTCTGGTCATTTTGAAGAAGATATGACAAAAATTGTAGGAGGAGTAGGCTTTCAAAGGTTTTTGATACAACCGGAAATAGCGGAAAATCTATATAACCGGAAATTGACGTCATATGGTGCGTTGAACTCGTCTTGATCCAGGGAATCCAATGGTACCTCATTTTTGAAAATCAGTCATACGGTTCAAAAGTTGCGTGTGTAAACACAAGTCCAACTTTGACCCATTGGTGGCGCTAGAGTGGTCTGATGGGATACATGAAACTTGGTGTAGGTATAGAAGGAACTGTCCTTAATGAGTGTGCCAAATTTGTCAAAAAGTTATCCAAGGGGTCTAGGGGCTGCCATTGACTCCCATGGAACTAGAATAATAATAATAATAATAATAATAATAATAAAACTAACAATAACAATAGGTTTCCTCCTTACGGAGGAATCCTAATAATAATAATAAAACTAACAATAACAATAGGTTTCCTCCTTACGGAGGAATCCTAATAATAATAATAATAATAAAACTAACAATAACAATAGGTTTCCTCCTTACGGAGGAATCCTAAATATAACTGCAAGCAGCAATGGCGGATTCCTCCAAACATTGCAAACCACTGAAAAATGTATATTCTTTACAAATTGTCACTGTAAAATTCCATGCTGCAGACTTAGCAATGGGATACCAAATCTGAAATGCAATACCATCAAGATCCACAAGGGCTTTTATTTCAAGCCAAGGAGTGAAGGGAGGGGGCTTGGTGAGCCTACCCATTCCAGAAAGCCTTGTATCTTTGTGTATCAGGGTGTGGCCTGTAGCGTCACTTATGGGTGATATTGGGCCATTTGTGGTGTGGTAGTTACTCTTGGCCTATACTATCAATGTTTCAGGATTTTGAGAACTTTTTACCATTGCATACAAAATCGGAAATGCAATACCATCAAGATCCACATGGGCCTTTGCTAAAGACCAAGCAATGAGTGGGGGCTTGGTCAGCCCACAATTGCCTGAAATGTTGTGTATGCGTCTCGCCAAGCTTGCGCGTGTGTCAAGGGAAAGGCTGAGTGTGTGAGAATGTGGAGCGTGGGCGCTGAGGAGCAGGGGAGACATTTCATTGGAAATTTCCTTAACAATTAGCCAAGCATGCATTTTTCAAATATTCACCAAAATTCAACTTTTCATCTTACAGTCAACTTTTTCTGAGATTTGTGTACTAAACATTCTCAAGAGTTTTCATGAACTAAAGGCAAACAAATCAACAGTTATTGGCCAAAACACATTTTTGGTTCCTGCGGCCACGCCGATCACATGACACCAAATTGATTGGACATCCTCAGAAGAGGGTTCCGAGTCATCCTACCAAGTTTGGTGTTGATATTTCAAAGATTTGCTGAGATTTGATCCAACTTCCTGTTTGGTTGCTTTGTTGACGATTTTGATTGGCTGTACCGGACAAACGGTTTTGAAATTCAAAAATCTGTTGAAGAATTCAGTGAGGGTTGCTCTGACGATGATACCTGCCAATTCTGGGGAAGAATGGACAAAAATTGTCGGAGAAGTAGTGAAAAAACGTGTTTCCTAAATCTTTATTGTACAAAAAAATCCAATATGGCGGCCGTTATAGGTTATTGAGGCTTTTTTGTTCCTCATGAGAAATAAGGCATATCTAATGAATTTCAGAATTTTGGGACAAATGGGATGCGAATGGCATCACTTTGTAAATGAACAATTGGGGCTTGGCCGTAGCGCCACCTATGGATAATGGTGCGTCATTTGTGGTGTGGTAGTTACTCCTGGCCTATACTATCAAAGTTTCAGGATTTTGAGAACTTTTTACCATTGCATACAAAATCGGAAATGCAATACCATCAAGATCCACATGGGCCTTTGCTAAAGACCAAGCAATGAGTGGGGGCTTTGTCAGCCCACAATTGCCTGAAATGTTGTGTATGCGTCTCGTCAAGCTTGCGCGTGTGTCAAGGGAAAGGCTGAGTGTGTGAGAATGTGGAGCGCGCGCGCTGAGGAGCAGGGGAGACATTTCATTGGAAATTTCCTTTCCATGCATTTTTCAAATATTCACCAAATTTCTACTTTTAATGTTACAGTCAACTTTTTCTCAGATTTGTGTACTAAACATTCTCAAGAGTCTTTATGAACATGTGATTGAATCAGAGTTTTTTGACTGGCGGATGTGTAAAGCATTATTTTAGCGTTAGATAGAAATAAATTAGATTTCCTTTATTTCAATCATTTTTTAAGATATTAATTTGCCTTCTCACATGCGAACATGATGTAGTGTCTTTCACGTGACACACCAAGTTTGGTGTTGATATTTCAAAGATTTGCTGAGATTTGATCCAACTTCCTGTTTGGTTGCTTTGTTGACGATTTTGATTGGCTGTACCAGACAAACGGTTTCGAAATTCAAAAATCTGTTGAAGAATTCAGTGAGGGTTGCTCTGACGATGATACCTGCCAATTCTGGGGAAGAATGGACAAAAATTGTCGGAGAAGTAGCGAAAAAACGTGTTTCCTAAATCTTTATTGTACAAAAAAATCCAATATGGCGGCCGTTATAGGTTATTGAGGCTTTTTTGTTCTTCATGAGAAATAAGGCATATCTAATGAATTTCAGAATTTTGGGACAAATGGGATGCGAATGGCATCACTTTGTAAATGAACAATTGGGGCTTGGCCGTAGCGCCACCTATGGATAATGGTGCGTCATTTGTGGTGTGGTAGTTACTCCTGGCCTATACTCTCAATGTTTCAGGATTTTGAGAACTTTTTACCATTGCATACAAAATCGGAAATGCAATACCATCAAGATCCACATGGGCCTTTGCTAAAGACCAAGCAATGAGTGGGGGCTTTGTCAGCCCACAATTGCCTGAAATGTTGTGTATGCGTCTCGTCAAGCTTGCGCGTGTGTCAAGGGAAAGGCTGAGTGTGTGAGAATGTGGAGCGCGCGCGCTGAGGAGCAGGGGAGACATTTCATTGGAAATTTCCTTTCCATGCATTTTTCAAATATTCACCAAATTTCTACTTTTAATGTTACAGTCAACTTTTTCTCAGATTTGTGTACTAAACATTCTCAAGAGTCTTTATGAACATGTGATTGAATCAGAGTTTTTTGACTGGCGGATGTCTAAAGCATTATTTTAGCGTTAGATAGAAATAAATTAGATTTCCTTTATTTCAATCATTTTTTAAGATATTAATTTGCCTTCTCACATGCGAACATGATGTAGTGTCTTTCACGTGACACACCAAGTTTGGTGTTGATATTTCAAAGATTTGCTGAGATTTGATCCAACTTCCTGTTTGGCTGCTTTGTTGACGATTTTGATTGGCTGTACCAGACAAACGGTTTCGAAATTCAAAAATCTGTTGAAGAATTCAGTGAGGGTTGCTCTGACGATGATACCTGCCAATTCTGGGGAAGAATGGACAAAAATTGTCGGAGAAGTAGCGAAAAAACGTGTTTCCTAAATCTTTATTGTCCAAAAAAATCCAATATGGCGGCCGTTATAGGTTATTGAGGCTTTTTTGTTCCTCATGAGAAATAAGGCATATCTAATGAATTTCAGAATTTTGGGACAAATGGGATGCGAATGGCATCACTTTGTAAATGAACAATTGGGGCTTGGCCGTAGCGCCACCTATGGATAATGGTGCGTCATTTGTGGTGTGGTAGTTACTCCTGGCCTATACTATCAATGTTTCAGGATTTTGAGAACTTTTTCTAAAATGCATTACCATCAAGATCCACAAGGGCCTTCACTTCAAGCCAAGGAATGAGTGGGGGCTTGGTCAGCCCACAATTGCCTGAAATGTTGTGTATGCGTCTCGCCAAGCCCGCGCGTGTGTCAAGGGAAAGGCTGAGTGTGTGAGAATGTGGAGCGCGCGCGCTGAGGAGCAGAGGGAGACATTACATTGAAAACTTTGTTAGCAATTAGCCAAGCATGCATGTTTCAAATATTCACCAAAAATCGACTTTTCATGTTACAGTCAACTTTTCCTCAGATTTGTGTACTAAACATTCTCAAGAGTCTTCATATGAACTTGTGATTGAATCAGAATATCAGTTTTTTACTGGCGGATGTGTAAATCATTATTTTAGCGTTAGCGATAAATTTGATATGCTTTATATCAACCATTTTTGGATATATGAAATAGCCTTTGCATATGGTAACATGTTGTAGTGTCGTCCACCGATATACCAAGTTTAGTGTTGATATCTCAAAGATTTGCTGAGATTTGACCCAAGTTCCTGTTTGGTTTCTTTTATTGCTGATTTTGATTGGCTGTGCCGGACAAACAGTTTATAAAATCAAAACGCCATGGGATAACTTTTGTGAGGCTTGGTCTGAAGCTCATCTCTGGTCATTTTGAAGAAGATATGACAAAAATTGTAGGAGGAGTAGGCTTTCAAAGGTTTTTGATACAACCGGAAATAGCAGAAATTCTATATAACCGGAAAGTTGAACTCGTCTTGATCCAGGGAATCCAATGGTACCTCATTTTTGAAAATTAGTTATACGGTTCAAAAGTTGCATGTGTAAACACAAGTCCAACTTTGACCCATTGGTGGCGCTAGAGTGGTCTGATGGGATAAATGAAACTTGGTGTAGGTATAGAAGGAACTGTCCTTAATGAGTGTGCCAAATTTAACAAAAAGTTATCCAAGGGTTCTAGGGGCTGCCATTGACTCCCATGGAACTAGAATAATAATAATAATAAAACTAACAATAACAATAGGTTTCCTCCTTACGGAGGAATCCTAAATATAACTGCAAGCAGCAATGGCGGATTCCTCCAAACATTGAAAACCACTGAAATATGTATATTCTTTACAAATTGTCACTGTAAAATTCCATGCTGCAGACTTACCAATGGGATACCAAATCTGAAATGCAATACCATCAAGATCCACAAGGGCTTTTATTTCAAGCCAAGGAGTGAAGGGAGGGGGCTTGGTGAGCCTACCCATTCCAGAAAGCCTTGTATCTTTGTGTATCAGGGCGTGGCCTGTAGCGTCACTTGTGGGTGATATTGGGCCATTTGTGGTGTGGTAGTTACTCTTGGCCTATACTATCAATGTTTCAGGATTTTGAGAACTTTTTACCATTGCATACAAAATCGGAAATGCAATACCATCAAGATCCACATGGGCCTTTGCTAAAGACCAAGCAATGAGTGGGGGCTTGGTCAGCCAACAGTTGCCTGAAATGTTGTGTATGCGTCTCGCCAAGCTTGCGCGTGTGTCATGGGAAAGGCTGAGTGTGTGAGAATGTGGAGCGCGGGCGCTGAGGAGCAGGGGAGACATTTCATTTCCTTAACAATTAGCCAATTATTTTTCAAATATTCACCAAAATTCTACTTTTCATCTTACAGTCAACTTTTTCTGAGATTTGTCTACTAAACATTCTCAAGAGTCTTCATGAACTTGTGATGGAATCAGAGTTCTTTGACTGGCGGATGTGTAAAGCATTATTTTAGCGTTAGAAGTAAATTAGATTTCCTTTATGATAAGATGTAAATTCTGGAGAAGGCAGGCCGGAAGCAGTCACGACAAAGGAAAGGAGTGGACTTGGGTTTATTAGTCGAGCGGCCCGGATCAAACAATCAGTTCAAGACGAGCTGATGGCATGAGTGAGAACTCTGTATCTCAGTCGTGCTTAAACACATGAGTTGGACAGTACAGATATAGAATGCACAGAATTGCTTCCTTAACGGGTCTTCAGTGGTCAGTACACTGATACACTAGAACGTTCAGCAGGTGAAGTGGTCGTTAATCACATAAGCCCAATTTGTACATGATTTTCCTTACTGTCTCCCCACTGTCTGGACTGCATGCTATATTCTGCTAAGAGGGGGCCTCACTGCATGACCTCTGGACCTTACCGAGACACAAGCTGTACATGTACCCAGAAACTCTGCCTTACACTTTATTTCAATAATTTTTTAAGAAATTAATTTGCCTTCTCACATGGGAAGATGATGTAGTGTCTTTCACGTGACACACATAGTTTGGTGTTGATATTTCAAAGATTTGCTGAGATTTGATCCAACTTCCTGTTTGGTTGCTTTGTTGACGATTTTGATTGGCTGTACCGGACAAACGGTTTTGAAATTCAAAAATCTGTTGAAGAATTCAGTGAGGGTTGCTCTGACGATGATACCTGCCAATTCTGGGGAAGATTGGACAAAAATTGTAGGAGAAGTAGCGAAAAAACGTGTTTCCTAAATCTTTATTGTACAAAGAAATCCAATATGGTGGCCGTTATAGGTTATTGAGGCTTTTTTGTTCCTCATGAGAAATAAGGCATATCTAATGAATTTCAGAATTTTGGGACAAATGGGATGCGAATGGCATCACTTTGTAAATGGAAAATTGGGGCTTGGCCGTAGCGCCACCTATGGATAATGGTGTGTCATTTGTGGTGTGGTAGTTACTCCTGGCCTATACTATCAATGTTTCAGGATTTTGAGAACTTTTTCTAAAATGCATTACCATCAAGATCCACAAGGGCCTTCACTTCAAGCCAAGGAATGAGTGGGGGCTTGGTCAGCCCACAATTGCCTGAAATGTTGTATATGCGTCTCGCCAAGCCCGCGCGTGTGTCAAGGGAAAGGCTGAGTGTGTGAGAATGTGGAGCACGCGCGCGCTGAAGAGCAGGGGAGACATTTCATTGGAAATTTCGTCATCAATTAGCCAAGCATGCATGTTTCAAATATTCACCACAAATCGACTTTTCATGTTACAGTCAACTTTTCCTCATATTTGTGTACTAAACATTCTCAAGAGTCTTCATATGGACTTGTGATTGAATCAAAGTATCAGTTTTTGACCGGCGGATGTGTAAAGCATTATTTTAGCGTTAGCGATAAATTCGATTTGCTTTATATCAATCATTTTTTGAGATATGAAGTTGCCTTTGCACATGGTAACATGTTGTAGTGTCGTCCACCGATATACCAAGTTTAGTGTTGATATCTCAAAGATTTGCTGAGATTTGACCCAAGTTCCTGTTTGGTTACTTTTTTGCTGATTTTGATTGGCTGTGCCGGACAAACGGTTTAGAAAATCAAAACGCCATGGGATAACTTTTGTGAGGCTTGGTCTGAAGATCATCTCTGGTCATTTTGAAGAAGATATGACAAAAATTGTAGGAGGAGTAGGCTTTCAAAGGTTTTTGATACAACCGGAAATAGCGGAAAATCTATATAACCGGAAATTGACGTCATAGGGTGCGTTGAACTCGTCTTGATCCAGGGAATCCAATGGTACTTCATTTTTGAAAATCAGTCATACGGTTCAAAAGTTGCGTGTGTAAACACAAGTCCAACTTTGACCCATTGGTGGCGCTAGAGTGGTCTGATGGGATACATGAAACTTGGTGTAGGTATAGAAGGAACTGTCCTTAATGAGTGTGCCAAATTTAACAAAAAGTTATCCAAGGGTTCTAGGGGCTGCCATTGACTCCGATGGAACTAGAATAATAATAAATATAACTGCAAGCAGCAATGGCGGATTCCTCCAAACATTGCAAACCATTGAAAAATTTATATTCTTTACAAATTGTCACTGTAAAAATCCATGCTGCAGACTTACCGATGGGACACCAAATCTGAAATGCAATACCATCAAGATCCACAAGAGCTTTTATTCCGAGCCAAGGAGTGAAGGGAGGGGGCTTGGTGAGCCTACCCATTCCAGAAAGCCTTGTATCTTTGTGCATCAGGGCGTGGCCACCTATGGGTGATGTTGGGCCATTTGTGGTGTGGTAGTTACTGTTAACCTATACTATCAATGTCTCAGGATTTTTAGAACTTTTTACCATTGCATACAAAATCGGAAATGCAATACCATCAAGATCCACATGGGCCTTTGCTAAAGACCAAGCAATGAGTGGGGGCTTGGTCAGCCCACAATTGTCTGAAATGTTGTGTATGCGTCTCGCCAAGCTTGCGCGTGTCAAGGGAAAGGCTGAGTGTGTGAGAATGTGGAGCGCGCGCGCTGAGGGTCAGGGGAGACATTTCATTGGAAATTTCCTTAACAATTAGCAGAGCATGCATTTTTCAAATATTCACCAAAAATCAACTTTTCATCTTAGAGTCAACTTTTTCTGAGATTTGTGTACTAAACATTCTCAAGAGTCTTTATGAACATGTGATTGAATCAGAGGTTTTTGACTGGCGGGTGTGTAAAGCATTATTTTAGCGTTAGATAGAAATAAATTAGATTTCCTTTATTTCAATCATTTTTTAAGATATTAATTTGCCTTCTCACATGGGAACATGATGTAATGTCTTTGAAATTCAAAAATCTGTTGAAGAATTCAGTGAGGGTTGCTCTGACGATGATACCTGCCAATTCTGGGGACGATTGGACAAAAATTGTAGGAGAAGTAAAGAAAAAACGTGTTTCCTAAATCTTTATTGTACAAAAAAATCCAATATGGCGGCCGTTATAGGTTATTGAGGCTTTTTTGTTCCTCATGAGAAATAAGGCATATCTAATGAATTTCAGAATTTTGGGACAAATGGGATGCGAATGGCATCACTTTGTAAATGGAAAATTGGGGCTTGGCCGTAGCGCCACCTATGGATAATGGTGCGTCATTTGTGGTGTGGTAGTTACTCCTGGCCTATACTATCAATGTTTCAGGATTTTGAGAACTTTTTCTAAAATGCATTACCATCAAGATCCACAAGGGCCTTCACTTCAAGCCAAGGAGTGAAGGGAGGGGGCTTGGTGAGCCTACCCATTCCAGAAAGCCTTGTATCTTTGTGTATCAGGTCGTGGCCTGTAGCGTCACTTATGGGTGATATTGGGCCATTTGTGGTGTGGTAGTTACTCTTGGCCTATACTATCAATGTTTCAGGATTTTGAGAACTTTTTACCATTGCATACAAAATCGGAAATGCAATACCATCAAGATCCACATGGGCCTTTGCTAAAGACCAAGCAATGAGTGGGGCTTGGTCAGCCCACAATTGCCTGAAATGTTGTGTATGCGTCTCGTCAAGCTTGCGCGTGTGTCAGGGAAAGGCTGAGTGTGTGAGAATGTGGAGCGCGCGCGCTGAGGAGCAGGGGAGACATTTCATTGGAAATTTCCTTAACAATTAGCCAAGCAAGCATTTTTCAAATATTCACCTAAATTCAACTTTTCATCTTACAGTCAACTTTTTCTGAGATTTGTGTACTAAACATTCTCAAGAGTCTTCATGAACTTGTGATTGAATCAGAGTTTTTTGACTGCCGTATGTGTAAAGCATTATTTTAGCGTTAGAAATAAATTAGATTTCCTTTATTTCAATCATTTTTTAAGATATTAATTTGCCTTCTCACATGGGAACATGACGTAGTGTCTTTCACGTGACACACCAAGTTTGGTGTTGATATTTCAAAGATTTGCTGAGATTTGATCCAACTTCCTGTTTGGTTGCTCTGTTGACGATTTTGATTGGCTGTACCGGACAAACGGTTTTGAAATTCAAAAATCTGTTAAAGAATTCAGTGAGGGTTGCTCTGACGATGATACCTGGCAATTCTGGGGAAGATTGGACAAGAATTGTAGGAGAAGTAGCAAAAAAACGTGTTTCCTAAATCTTTATTGTACAAAAACATCCAATATGGCGGCCGTTATAGGTTATTGAGGCTTTTTTGTTCCTCATGAGAAATAAGGCATATCTAATGAATTTCAGAATTTTGGGACAAATGGGATGCGAATGGCATCACTTTGTAAATGGAAAATTGGGGCTTGGCCGTAGCGCCACCTATGGATAATGGTGCGTCATTTGTGGTGTGGTAGTTACTCCTGGCCTATACTATCAATGTTTCAGGATTTTGAGAACTTTTTCTAAAATGCATTACCATCAAGATCCACAAGGGCCTTCACTTCAAGCCAAGGAATGAGTGGGGGCTTGGTCAGCCCACAATTGCCTGAAATGTTGTGTATGCGTCTCGCCAAGCCCGCGCGTGTGTCAAGGGAAAGGCTGAGTGTGTGAGAATGTGGAGCACGCGCGCGCTGAAGAGCAGGGGAGACATTTCATTGAAAATTTCGTTAGCAATTAGCCAAGCATGCATGTTTCAAATATTCACATAAAATCGACTTTTCATGTTACAGTCAACTTTTCCTCAGATTTGTGTACTAAACATTCTCAAGAGTCTTCATATGAACTTGTGATTGAATCAAAGTATCAGTTTTTGACCGGCGGATGTGTAAAGCATTATTTTAGCGTTAGCGATAAATTCGATTTGCTTTATATCAATCATCTTTTGAGATATGAAGTTGCCTTTGCACATGGTAACATGTTGTAGTGTCGTCCACCGATATACCAAGTTTAGTGTTGATATCTCAAAGATTTGCTGAGATTTGACCCAAGTTCCTGTTTGGTTACTTTTTTGCTGATTTTGATTGGTTGTGCCGGACAAACGGTTTAGAAAATCAAAACGCCATGGGATAACTTTTGTGAGGCTTGGTCTGAAGATCATCTATGGTCATTTTGAAGAAGATATGACAATAATTGTAGGAGGAGTAGGCTTTCAAAGGTTTTTGATACAACCGGAAATAGCGGAAAATCTATACAACCGGAAATTGACGTCATAGGGTGCGTTGAACTCGTCTTCATCCAGGGAATCCAATGGTACCTCATTTTTGTAAATCAGTCATACGGTTCAAAAGTTGCGTGTGTAAACACAAGTCCAACTTTGACCCATTGGTGGCGCTAGAGTGGTCTGATGGGATACATGAAACTTGGTGTAGGTATAGAAGGAACTGTCCTTAATGAGTGTGCCAAATTTAACAAAAAGTTATCCAAGGGTTCTAGGGGCTGCCATTGACTCCCATGGAACTAGAATAATAATAATAAATATAACTGCAAGCAGCAATGGCGGATTCCTCCAAACATTGCAAACCACTGAAAAATGTATATTCTTTACAAATTGTCACTGTAAAATTCCATGCTGCAGACTTACCAATGGGATACCAAATCTGAAATGCAATACCATCAAGATCCACAAGGGCTTTTATTTCAAGCCAAGGAGTGAAGGGAGGGGGCTTGGTGAGCCTACCCATTCCAGAAAGCCTTGTATCTTTGTGTATCAGGGCGTGGCCTGTAGCGTCACTTATGGGTGATATTGGGCCATTTGTGGTGTGGTAGTTACTCTTGGCCTATACTATCAATGTTTCAGGATTTTGAGAACTTTTTACCATTGCATACAAAATCGGAAATGCAATACCACCAAGATCCACATGGGCCTTTGCTAAAGACCAAGCAATGAGTGGGGGCTTGGTCAGCCCACAATTGCCTGAAATGTTGTGTATGCGTCTCGCCAAGCTTGCGCGTGTGTCAAGGGAAAGGCTGAGTGTGTGAGAATGTGGAGCGCGCGCGCTGAGGGTCAGGGGAGACATTTAGTTGGAAATTTCCTTAATAATTAGCCAAGCATGCATTTTTCAAATATTCACCAAAAATCAGCTTTTCATCTTAGAGTCAACTTTTTCTGAGATTTGTGTACTAAACATTCGCAAGAGTCTTCATGAACTTGTGATTGAATTAGAGTTTTTTGACTGGCGGAAGTGTAAAGCATTATTTTAGCGTTAGATAGAAATAAATTAGATTTCCTTTATTTCAATCATTTTTTAAGATATTAATTTGCCTTCTCACATGGGAACATGATGTAGTGTCTTTCACGTGACACACCAAGTTTGGTGGTGATATTTCAAAGATTTGCTGAGATTTGATCCAACTGCCTGTTTGGTTGCTTTGTTGACGATTTTGATTGGCTGTACCGGACAAACGGTTATGAAATTCAAAAATCTGTTGAAGATTTCAGTGAGGGTTGCTCTGACGATGATACCTGCCAATTCTGGGGAAGATTGGACAAAAATTGTAGGAGAAGTAGCAAAAAAACGTGTTTCCTAAATCTTTATTGTACAAAAAAATCCAATATGGCGGCCGTTATAGGTTATTGAGGCTTTTTTGTTCCTCATGAGAAATAAGGTATATATAATGAATTTCAGAATTTTGGGACAAATGGGATGCGAATGGCATCACTTTGTAAATGGAAAATTGGGGCTTGGCCGTAGCGCCACCTATGGATAATGGTGCGTCATTTGTGGTGTGGTAGTTACTCCTGGCCTATACTATCGGAAACACACTAGATCTAGTGATAACAACTGGACTAAATATCAATAATATTTCAATAACTGATCTACCCCTCTCAGACCATCATTATATACTTTTTAATGTGGAAATTATCCTAACAAAAACCAAAAAAGAATTCTTAGTCCATAGAAGATATTTAGACGATACAGCTATGATGACATTTTCTGAACAATTTGCTCTACATGAGCCGACTTACCATGATTGCTCTCTGAATGAAATGGTAGAGAACCTCAATTATGCACTATTATCTGTGTTAGACTCTGTTGCACCACTGAAAACCAAAAAGAAGTGCACAAGCAGAACCTCCCCATGGCTGAGAAATAAAAATGTTAGTGAAACGAAAAGAAAATGCCGTGCAGCAGAGAAAAAATGGAGGAAAACAAAGATCACTATCCACTACAATATCTACAAAGATACACTAACCACCTTTAACAAAACCATCCGTCTAGCAAGGAGAGAATATTTCTCCAACATTATTACAGAAAATGCCAGAAATTCCAGAGTTCTTTTCTCCACCATTGACCAGCTGCTAAACACTGTCCCTGCCCCACCTCCATCCTCAGCAGTTAAATGTGAAGAGCTTGCTTTGTTCTTCAAGAACAAAATAACTTTGATTAGAGCGAGTATTATTAATAGTGGGGTCGAAACTGACATCAGTAGATTCTGCAACATAACCATGAGCACATTTACCTGTATCACACTTAGTGAACTTTCCAAAATTGTCAGCGAATCTAACTCCACAACCTCAGATATTGATCCTATACCCACAACATTCTTTAAGCGAGTGTTTGATAGTGTCTCAGGTCCGGTGCTAGAGATTATAAACACATCCCTTAGAACTGGCGTCTTCCCAGATGCCTTCAAAACAGCTGTTGTAAAGCCCCTATTAAAGAAACCCAAATTGGATAACAGTCTACTTGCAAATTACAGACCAATATCAAACCTCCCATTTATTAGTAAAGTACTGGAAAAGATAGTTTTAGTCCAATTAAATTATTTTCTTGAAGAAAATAACATCCTGGAAGTCTCGCAGTCAGGTTTCAGGAAATATCACAGTACTGAAACTGCTCTCACCAAAATAATTAGCGACCTCAGACTAAACTCTGATGCAAATAAAGTCTCTATCCTTATCCTGTTAGATCTCAGTGCAGCATTTGATACAATTGATCACGACATCCTAATCAATAGACTGGAAAAGCTTATTGGGTTCACGGATAGTGTATTGAACTGGCTGAAATCATATATCACAGGAAGGAAGTTTTATGTTAGTTTAGGTGACCATAGGTCCAAGAAACATCAGAACTGCTACGGGGTTGCTCAAGGAAGCTGCTTAGGTCCATTACTTTTTTCTCTTTATATGTTACCACTCGGCGACATAATCAGAGAACATAACATAGATTTCCATAGCTATGCGGATGACACACAACTATATATATCCACTGAACCCAACGATGCAACGGCCATCAATTCCATTACAAACTGCCTGTTGGCAATAAACAAATGGATGAATGATAACTTTCTTAAATTAAATGAAGACAAAACCGAAGTCCTACTATGTGGCCCCAAATCCAAAAGAGAGATGCTTATTAAGAATCTTGGAGGCTTAACCCCCTGTCTTAAACCAGAGGTGACGAGTCTCTGCGTAATCCTGGACTCAGATTTGAATTTCAACTCTCACATTAATAAAGTGACCAAAACAGCTTTCTTTCACCTGAGGAATATAGCAAAGGTACGACCATTCATAAACCAAAATGATGCAGAGAAGTTAATTCATGCTTTTATATCCAGCCGGCTGGACTACTGTAACGCACTTTTCACTGGTCTTCCCAAGAAAACCACTGAAAGACTACAGCTCATTCAAAATTCTGCAGCTAGATTATTAACCAAAACTAAAAGGAGAAAACACATTAGTCCTGTCCTAGCTACTTTACACTGGCTCCCTGTTACCTTCAGAATTGACTTTAAGGTCCTTTTTCTCACATACAAAGCTCTACACGGACAAGGACCTAGCTACATTGCTAACTCCTTTATAAACTACACACCAGCTAGAACACTGCGATCATCAAATGCAGGCCTATTAGAGGTCACCAGAAGCAGTCATAAGAAGATTGGTGATTCGGCCTTTGTCAATTACGCCCCAAAACTATGGAACAAATTACCCATAAATATTAGGGAAGCTAACACTCTAGACATTTTTAAAAGACAGCTTAAAACCTACCTTTTTACCGAAGCATTTAAGTAATTTTATCTCAAAAGGGTTTTCCTACTTTTTAAAGTTGTTTTCTCTCTTGAACAGAGATCTTATTGGGATTTTTATTATTGTTTGAATTATTTATCACTTGTATTATTGTTTTTATTGATTTTATGTAAAGCACCTTGAGCTACAATTCTTGTATGAAATGTGCTATATAAATAAAGTCTTACTTACTTACTTACTTACTATCAATGTTTCAGGATTTTGAGAACATTTTCTAAAATGCATTACCATCAAGATCCACAAGGGCCTTCACTTCAAGCCAAGGAATGAGTGGGGGCTTGGTCAGCCCACAATTGCCTGAAATGTTGTGTATGCGTCTCGCCAAGCCCGCGCGTGTGTCAAGGGAAAGGCTGAGTGTGTGAGAATGTGGAGCACGCGCGCGCTGAAGAGCAGGGGAGACATTTCATTGAAAATTTCGTTAGCAATTAGCCAAGCATGCATGTTTCAAATATTCACATGAAATCGACTTTTCATGTTACAGTCAACTTTTCCTCAGATTTGTGTACTAAACATTCTCAAGAGTCTTCATATGAACTTGTGATTGAATCAAAGTATCAGTTTTTGACCGGCGGATGTGTAAAGCATTATTTTAGCGTTAGCGATAAATTCGATTTGCTTTATATCAATCATTTTTTGAGATATGAAGTTGCCTTTGCACATGGTAACATGTTGTAGTGTCGTCCACCGATATACCAAGTTTAGTGTTGATATCTCAAAGATTTGCTGAGATTTGACCCAAGTTCCTGTTTGGTTACTTTTTTGCTGATCTTGATTGGCTGTGCCGGACAAACGGTTTAGAAAATCAAAACGCCATGGGATAACTTTTGTGAGGCTTGGTCTGAAGATCATCTCTGGTCATTTTGAAGAAGATATGACAAAAATTGTAGGAGGAGTAGGCTTTCAAAGGTTTTTGATACAACCGGAAATAGCGGAAAATCTATATAACCGGAAATTTACGTCATAGAACTCGTCTTGATCCAGGGAATCCAATGGTACCTAATTTTTGAAAATAAGGCATACGGTTCAAAAGTTGCGTGTGTAAACACAAGTCCAACTTTGACCCATTGGTGGCGCTAGAGTGGTCTGATGGGATACATGAAACTTGGTGTAGGTATAGAAGGAACTGTCCTTAATGAGTGTGCCAAATTTCACAAAAAGTTATCCAAGGGTTCTAGGGGCTGCCATTGACTCCCATGGAACTAGAATAATAATAATAAATATAACTGCAAGCAGCAATGGCGGATTCCTCCAAACATTGCAAACCATTGAAAAATTTATATTCTTTACAAATTGTCACTGTAAAAATCCATGCTGCAGACTTACCGATGGGACACCAAATCTGAAATGCAATACCATCAAGATCCACAAGAGCTTTTATTCCGAGCCAAGGAGTGAAGGGAGGGGGCTTGGTGAGCCTACCCATTCCAGAAAGCCTTGTATCTTTGTGCATCAGGGCGTGGCCAGTAGCGTCACCTATGGGTGATGTTGGGCCATTTGTGGTGTGGTAGTTACTGTTAACCTATACTATCAATGTCTCAGGATTTTTAGAACTTTTTACCATTGCATACAAAATCGGAAATGCAATACCATCAAGATCCACATGGGCCTTTGCTAAAGACCAAGCAATGAGTGGGGGCTTGGTCAGCCCACAATTGTCTGAAATGTTGTGTATGCGTCTCGCCAAGCTTGCGCGTGTCAAGGGAAAGGCTGAGTGTGTGAGAATGTGGAGCGCGCGCGCTGAGGGTCAGGGGAGACATTTCATTGGAAATTTCCTTAACAATTAGCAGAGCATGCATTTTTCAAATATTCACCAAAAATCAACTTTTCATCTTAGAGTCAACTTTTTCTGAGATTTGTGTACTAAACATTCTCAAGAGTCTTTATGAACATGTGATTGAATCAGAGGTTTTTGACTGGCGGGTGTGTAAAGCATTATTTTAGCGTTAGATAGAAATAAATTAGATTTCCTTTATTTCAATCATTTTTTAAGATATTAATTTGCCTTCTCACATGGGAACATGATGTAATGTCTTTGAAATTCAAAAATCTGTTGAAGAATTCAGTGAGGGTTGCTCTGACGATGATACCTGCCAATTCTGGGGACGATTGGACAAAAATTGTAGGAGAAGTAAAGAAAAAACGTGTTTCCTAAATCTTTATTGTACAAAAAAATCCAATATGGCGGCCGTTATAGGTTATTGAGGCTTTTTTGTTCCTCATGAGAAATAAGGCATATCTAATGAATTTCAGAATTTTGGGACAAATGGGATGCGAATGGCATCACTTTGTAAATGGAAAATTGGGGCTTGGCCGTAGCGCCACCTATGGATAATGGTGCGTCATTTGTGGTGTGGTAGTTACTCCTGGCCTATACTATCAATGTTTCAGGATTTTGAGAACTTTTTCTAAAATGCATTACCATCAAGATCCACAAGGGCCTTCACTTCAAGCCAAGGAGTGAAGGGAGGGGGCTTGGTGAGCCTACCCATTCCAGAAAGCCTTGTATCTTTGTGTATCAGGGCGTGGCCTGTAGCGTCACTTATGGGTGATATTGGGCCATTTGTGGTGTGGTAGTTACTCTTGGCCTATACTATCAATGTTTCAGGATTTTGAGAACTTTTTACCATTGCATACAAAATCGGAAATGCAATACCATCAAGATCCACATGGTCCTTTGCTAAAGACCAAGCAATGAGTGGGGCTTGGTCAGCCCACAATTGCCTGAAATGTTGTGTATGCGTCTCGCCAAGCTTGTGCGTGTGTCAAGGGAAAGGCTGAGTGTGTGAGAATGTGGAGCGCGCGTGCTGAGGAGCAGGGGAGACATTTCATTGGAAATTTCCTTAACAATTAGCCAAGCATGCATTTTTCAAATATTCACCAAAAATCAACTTTTCATTTTACAGTCAACTTTTTCTGAGATTTGTGTACTAAACATTCTCAAGAGTCTTCATGAACTTGTGATTGAACCAGAGTATCAGTTTTTGACTGGCGGATGTGTAAAGCATTATTTTAGCGTTGGAAATAAAAAAGATTTCCTTTATTTCAATCATTTTTTAAGATATTAATTTGCCTTCTCACATGGGAACATGATGTAGTGTCTTTCACGTGACACACCAAGTTTGGTGTTGATATTTCAAAGATTTGCTGAGATTTGATCCAACTTCCTGTTTGGTTGCTTTGTTGACGATTTTGATTGGCTGTACCGGACAAACGGTTTTGAAATTCAAAAATCTGTTGAAGAGTTCAGTGAGGGTTGCTCTGACGATGATATCTGCCAATTCTGGGGAAGATTGGACAAAAATTGTAGGAGAAGTAGCGAAAAAACGTGTTTCCTAAATCTTTATTGTACAAAAAAATCCAATATGGCGGCCGTTATAGGTTATTGAGGCTTTTTTGTTCCTCATGAGAAATAAGGCATATATAATGAATTTCAGAATTTTGGGACAAAAGGGATGCGAATGGCATCACTTTGTAAATGAACAATTGGGGCTTGGCCGTAGCGCCACCTATGGATAATGGTGCGTCATTTGTGGTGTGGTAGTTACTCCTGGCCTATACTATCAATGTTTCAGGATTTTGAGAACTTTTTCTAAAATGCATTACCATCAAGATCCACAAGGGCCTTCACTTCAAGCCAAGGAATGAGTGGGGGCTTGGTCAGCCCACAATTGCCTGAAATGTTGTGTATGCGTCTCGCCAAGCCCGCGCGTGTGTCAAGGGAAAGGCTGAGTGTGTGAGAATGTGGAGCACGCGCGCTGAAGAGCAGGGGAGACATTTCATTGAAAATTTTGTTAGCAATTAGCCAAGCATGCATGTTTCAAATATTCACATAAAATCGACTTTTCATGTTACAGTCAACCTTTCCTCAGATTTGTGTACTAAACATTCTCAAGAGTCTTCATATGAACTTGTGATTGAATCAAAGTATCAGTTTTTGACCGGCGGATGTGTAAAGCATTATTTTAGCGTTAGCGATAAATTCGATATGCTTTATATCAATCATTTTTTGAGATATGAAGTTGCCTTTGCACATGGTAACATGTTGTAGTGTCGTCCACCGATATACCAAGTTTAGTGTTGATATCTCAAAGATTTGCTGAGATTTGACCCAAGTTCCTGTTTGGTTACTTTTTTGCTGATTTTGATTGGCTGTGCCGGACAAACGGTTTAGAAAATCAAAACGCCATGGGATAACTTTTGTGAGGCTTGGTCTGAAGATCATCTCTGGTCATTTTGAAGAAGATATGACAAAAATTGTAGGAGGAGTAGGCTTTCAAAGGTTTTTGATACAACCGGAAATAGCGGAAAATCTATATAACCGGAAATTGACGTCATAGGGTGCGTTGAACTCGTCTTGATCCAGGGAATCCAATGGTACCTCATTTTTGAAAATCAGTCATACGGTTCAAAAGTTGCGTGTGTAAACACAAGTCCAACTTTGACCCATTGGTGGCGCTAGAGTGGTCTGATGGGATACATGAAACTTGGTGTAGGTATAGAAGGAACTGTCCTTAATGAGTGTGCCAAATTTAACAAAAAGTTATCCAAGGGTTCTAGGGGCTGCCATTGACTCCCATGGAACTAGAATAATAATAATAATAATAATAATAATAAAACTAACAATAACAATAGGTTTCCTCCTTACGGAGGAATCCTAATAATAATAATAATAAAACTAACAATAACAATAGGTTTCCTCCTTACGGAGGAATCCTAATAATAATAATAATAAAACTAACAATAACAATAGGTTTCCTCCTTACGGAGGAATCCTAATAAATATAGCTGCAAGCAGCAATGGCGGATTCCTCCAAAACATTGCGAACCATTGAAAAATGTATATTCTTCACAAATTGTCACTGTATAGAAACATCCATGCTGTAGACTTACCAATGGGATACCAAATCTGAAATGCAATACCATCAAGATCCACAAGGGCTTTTATTTCAAGCCAAGGAGTGAAGGGAGGGGGCTTGGTGAGCCTACCCATTCCAGAAAGCCTTGTATCTTTGTGTATCAGGGCGTGGCCTGTAGCGCCACCTACGGGTAATGGTGGGTCATTTGTGGTGTGGTAGTTTCTCATGGCATATACTATCAATGTTTCAGGATTTAGAAAACTTTTTACCATTGCATACAAAATCGGAAATGCAATACCATCAAGATCCACATGGGCCTTTGCTAAAGACCAAGCAATGAGTGGGGGCTTGGTCAGCCCACAATTGCCTGAAATGTTGTGTTTGCGTCTCGCTAAGCTTGCGCGTGTGTCAAGGGAAAGGCTGAGTGTGTGAGAATGTGGAGCGCGCGCGCTGAGGAGCAGGGGAGACATTACATTCACATTTATTCATTTAGCAGACGCTTTTATCCAAAGCGACTTCCAAGAGAGAGCTTTACAAAGTGCATAGGTCACTGATCATAACAACAAGATAGCCAAAAAACATCGCGAGTAGCCAAAACATGAAGCACACATTGTGAACAACCAAAGTAAGTGCCAAAGGGAAGAACCATAAGAGCATGTAGTTAAACAAGTTACAATTAAACAACATGAACCACTATAAGTGCAAGTGTACCTGTGGAAAAAAGCATGCAATAGTAATAAAAACAATATATCACAGCTAGAACAAAAATTTAAAACAGTTACCACTAATCACAAGAGCAACAAGTCTCCAAGCAAGAGTCATTGTGATCCTTGAGGAACCTAACATCGGGTCAAGCGAACAATTCCTAAGTACCGTTGTACTCCCGAACAAGTGCGTCTTGAGCCTTTTCTTGAAGGTGGAGAGACAGTCAGTATCTCTGATGGAGGTGGGGAGTTGATTCCACCACTGGGGGGCTAGACAGGAGAAGAGAATATCTAATGAATTTCAGAATTTTGGGACAAATGGGATGCGAATGGCATCACTTTGTAAATGGACAATTGGGGCTTGGCCGTAGCGCCACCTATGGATAATGGTGCGTCATTTGTGGTGTGGTAGTTACTCCTGGCCTATACTATCAATGTTTCAGGATTTTGAGAACTTTTTCTAAAATGCATTACCATCAGGATCCACAAGGGCCTTCACTTCGAGCAAAGGAATGAGTGGGGGCTTGGTCAGCCCACAATTGCCTGAAATGTTGTGTATGCGTCTCGCCAAGCACGCGAGTGTGTCAAGGGAAAGGCTGAGTGTGTGAGAATGTGGAGCGCGCGCGCTGAGGAGCAGAGGGAGACATTACATTGGAAATGTCATTAGCAATTAGCCAAGCATGCATGTTTCAAATATTCACCAAAATTCAACTTTTAATCTTACAGTCAACTTTGTGTAAAGCATTATTTTAGCGTTAGAAATAAATTAGATTTACTTTATTTCAATCATTTTTTAAGATATTAATTTGCCTTCTCACATGGGAACATGATGTAGTGTCTTTCACGTGACACACCAAGTTTGGTGGTGATATTTCAAAGATTTGATGAGATTTGATCCAACTTCCTGTCTGGTTGCTTTGTTGACAATTTTGATTGGCTGTACCGGACAAACGGTTTTGAAATTCAAACATCTGTTGAAGAATTAAGTGAGGGTTGCTATGACGATGATACCTGCCAATTCTGGGGAAGATTGGACAAAAAGTTTAGGAGAAGTAGCAACAAAACGTGTTTCATAAATCTTTATTGTCCAAAAAAATCCAATATGGCGGCCGTTATAGGTTATTTAGGCTTTATTGTTCCTCATGAGAAATAAGGCATATCTAATGAATTTCAGAATTTGGGTACAAATGGGATGCGAATGGCATCACTTTGTAAATGGAAAATTGGGGCTTGGCCGTAGCGCCACCTATGGATAATGGTGCGTCATTTGTGGTGTGGTAGTTACTCCTGGCCTATACTATCAATGTTTCAGGATTTTGAGAACTTTTTCTAAAATGCATTACCATCAAGATCCACATGGGCCTTTGCTAAAGACCAAGCAATGAGTGGGGGCTTGGTCAGCCCACAATTGCCTGAAATGTTGTGTATGCGTCTCGTCAAGCTTGCGAGTGTGTCAAGGGAAAGGCTGAGTGTGTGAGAATGTGGAGCGCGCGCGCTGAGGAGCAGAGGGAGACATTACATTGGAAATTTCATTAGCAATTAGCCAAGCATGCATTTTTCAAATATTCACCAAAATTCAACTTTTCACCTTACAGTCAACTTTTTCTGAGATTTGTGTACTAAACATTCTCAAGAGTCTTCATGAACTTGTGATTGTATCAGAGTATCAGTTTTGCACCGGCGAATGTGTAAAGCATTATTTTAGCGTTAGAAATACATTAGATTTCCTTTATTTCAATCATTTTTGAAGATATTAATTTGCCTTCTCACATGGGAACATGATGTAGTGTCTTTCACGTGACACACCAAGTTTGGTGGTGATATTTCAAAGATTTGCTGAGATTTGATCCAACTTCCTGTTTGGTTGCTTTGTTGACGATTTTGATTGGCTGTACCGGACAAACGGTTTTGAAATTCAAAAATCTGTTGAAGATTTCAGTGAGGGTTGCTCTGACGATGATACCTGCCAATTCTGGGGAAGATTGGACAAAAATTGTAGGAGAAGTAGCGAAAAAACGTGTTTCCTAAATCTTTATTGTACAAAAAAATCCAATATGGCGGCCGTTATAGGTTATTGAGGCTTTTTTGTTCTTCATGAGAAATAAGGCATATCTAATGAATTTCAGAATTTTGGGACAAATGGGATGCGAATGGCATCACTTTGTAAATGAACAATTGGGGCTTGGCCGTAGCGCCACCTATGGATAATGGTGCGTCATTTGTGGTGTGGTAGTTACTCCTGGCCTATACTCTCAATGTTTCAGGATTTTGAGAACTTTTTACCATTGCATACAAAATCGGAAATGCAATACCATCAAGATCCACATGGGCCTTTGCTAAAGACCAAGCAATGAGTGGGGGCTTTGTCAGCCCACAATTGCCTGAAATGTTGTGTATGCGTCTCGTCAAGCTTGCGCGTGTGTCAAGGGAAAGGCTGAGTGTGTGCGAATGTGGAGCGCGCGCGCTGAGGAGCAGGGGAGACATTTCATTGGAAATTTCCTTTCCATGCATTTTTCAAATATTCACCAAATTTCTACTTTTAATGTTACAGTCAACTTTTTCTCAGATTTGTGTACTAAACATTCTCAAGAGTCTTTATGAACATGTGATTGAATCAGAGTTTTTTTTGCGAATGGCATCACTTTGTAAATGGAAAATTGGGGCTTGGCCGTAGCGCCACCTATGGATAATGTGGCGTCATTTGTGGTGTGGTAGTTACTCCTGGCCTATACTATCGGAAACACACTAGATCTAGTGATAACAACTGGACTAAATATCAATAATATTTCAATAACTGATCTACCCCTCTCAGACCATCATTATATACTTTTTAATGTGGAAATTATCCTAACAAAAAACAAAAAAGAATTCTTAGTCCATAGAAGATATTTAGACGATACAGCTATGATGACATTTTCTGAACAATTTGCTCTACATGAGCCGACTTACCATGATTGCTCTCTGAATGAAATGGTAGAGAACCTCAATTATGCACTATTATCTGTGTTAGACTCTGTTGCACCACTGAAAACCAAAAAGAAGTGCACAAGCAGAACCTCCCCATGGCTGAGAAAAAAAAATGTTAGTGAAACCAAAAGAAAATGCCGTGCAGCAGAGAGAAAATGGAGGAAAACAAAGATCACTATCCACTACAATATCTACAAAGATACACTAACCACCTTTAACAAAACCATCCGTCTAGCAAGGAGAGAATATTTCTCCAACATTATTACAGAAAATGCCAGAAATTCCAGAGTTCTTTTCTCCACCATTGACCAGCTGCTAAACACTGTCCCTGCCCCACCTCCATCCTCAGCAGTTAAATGTGAAGAGCTTGCTTTGTTCTTCAAGAACAAAATAACTTTGATTAGAGCGAGTATTATTAATAGTGGGGTCGAAACTGACATCAGTAGATTCTGCAACATAACCATGAGCACATTTACCTGTATCACACTTAGTGAACTTTCCAAAATTGTCAGCGAATCTAACTCCACAACCTCAGATATTGATCCTATACCCACAACATTCTTTAAGCGAGTGTTTGATAGTGTCTCAGGTCCGGTGCTAGAGATTATAAACACATCCCTTAGAACTGGCGTCTTCCCAGATGCCTTCAAAACAGCTGTTGTAAAGCCCCTATTAAAGAAACCCAAATTGGATAACAGTCTACTTGCAAATTACAGACCAATATCAAACCTCCCATTTATTAGTAAAGTACTGGAAAAGATAGTTTTAGTCCAATTAAATTATTTTCTTGAAGAAAATAACATCCTGGAAGTCTCGCAGTCAGGTTTCAGGAAATATCACAGTACTGAAACTGCTTTCACCAAAATAATTAGCGACCTCAGACTAAACTCTGATGCAAATAAAGTCTCTATCCTTATCCTGTTAGATCTCAGTGCAGCATTTGATACAATTGATCACGACATCCTAATCAATAGACTGGAAAAGCTTATTGGGTTCACGGATAGTGTATTGAACTGGCTGAAATCATATATCACAGGAAGGAAGTTTTATGTTAGTTTAGGTGACCATAGGTCCAAGAAACATCAGAACTGCTACGGGGTTGCTCAAGGAAGCTGCTTAGGTCCATTACTTTTTTCTCTTTATATGTTACCACTCGGCGACATAATCAGAGAACATAACATAGATTTCCATAGCTATGCGGATGACACACAACTATATATATCCACTGAACCCAACGATGCAACGGCCATCAATTCCATTACAAACTGCCTGTTGGCAATAAACAAATGGATGAATGATAACTTTCTTAAATTAAATGAAGACAAAACCGAAGTCCTACTATGTGGCCCCAAATCCAAAAGAGAGATGCTTATTAAGAATCTTGGAGGCTTAACCCCCTGTCTTAAACCAGAGGTGACGAGTCTCTGCGTAATCCTGGACTCAGATTTGAATTTCAACTCTCACATTAATAAAGTGACCAAAACAGCTTTCTTTCACCTGAGGAATATAGCAAAGGTACGACCATTCATAAACCAAAATGATGCAGAGAAGTTAATTCATGCTTTTATATCCAGCCGGCTGGACTACTGTAACGCACTTTTCACTGGTCTTCCCAAGAAAACCACTGAAAGACTACAGCTCATTCAAAATTCTGCAGCTAGATTATTAACCAAAACTAAAAGGAGAGAACACATTAGTCCTGTCCTAGCTACTTTACACTGGCTCCCTGTTACCTTCAGAATTGACTTTAAGGTCCTTTTTCTCACATACAAAGCTCTACACGGACAAGGACCTAGCTACATTGCTAACTCCTTTATAAACTACACACCAGCTAGAACACTGCGATCATCATATGCAGGACTATTAGAGGTCACCAGAAGCAGTCATAAGAAGATTGGTGATTCGGCCTTTGTCAATTACGCCCCAAAACTATGGAACAAATTACCCATAAATATTAGGGAAGCTAACACTCTAGACATTTTTAAAAGACAGCTTAAAACCTACCTTTTTACCGAAGCATTTAAGTAATTTTATCTCAAAAGGGTTTTCCTACTTTTTAAAGTTGTTTTCTCTCTTGAACAGAGATCTTATTGGGATTTTTATTATTGTTTGAATTATTTATCACTTGTATTATTGTTTTTATTGATTTTATGTAAAGCACCTTGAGCTACAATTCTTGTATGAAATGTGCTATATAAATAAAGTCTTACTTACTTACTTACTTACTATCAATGTTTCAGGATTTTGAGAACATTTTCTAAAATGCATTACCATCAAGATCCACAAGGGCCTTCACTTCAAGCCAAGGAATGAGTGGGGGCTTGGTCAGCCCACAATTGCCTGAAATGTTGTGTATGCGTCTCGCCAAGCCCGCGCGTGTGTCAAGGGAAAGGCTGAGTGTGTGAGAATGTGGAGCACGCGCGCGCTGAAGAGCTGGGGAGACATTTCATTGAAAATTTCGTTAGCAATTAGCCAAGCATGCATGTTTCAAATATTCACATAAAATCGACTTTTCATGTTACAGTCAACTTTTCCTCAAATTTGTGTACTAAACATTCTCAAGAGTCTTCATATGAACTTGTGATTGAATCAAAGTATCAGTTTTTGACCGGCGGATGTGTAAAGCATTATTTTAGCGTTAGCGATAAATTCGATTTGCTTTATATCAATCATTTTTTGAGATATGAAGTTGCCTTTGCACATGGTAACATGTTGTAGTGTCGTCCACCGATATACCAAGTTTAGTGTTGATATCTCAAAGATTTGCTGAGATTTGACCCAAGTTCCTGTTTGGTTACTTTTTTGCTGATTTTGATTGGCTGTGCCGGACAAACGGTTTATAAAATCAAAACGCCATGGGATAACTTTTATGATGCTTGGTCTGAAGATCATCTCTGGTCATTTTGAAGAAGATATGACAAAAATTGTAGGAGGAGTAGGCTTTCAAAGGTTTTTGATACAACCGGAAATAGCGGAAAATCTATATAACCGGAAATTGACGTCATAGGGTGCGTTGAACTCGTCTTGATCAAGGGAATCCAATGGTACCTCATTTTTGAAAATCAGTCATACGGTTCAAAAGTTGCGTGTGTAAACACAAGTCCAACTTTGACCCATTGGTGGCGCTAGAGTGGTCTGATGGGATACATGAAACTTGGTGTAGGTATAGAAGGAAGTGTCCTTAATGAGTGTGCCAAATTTAACAAAAAGTTATCCAAGGGTTCTAGGGGCTGCCATTGACTCCCATGGAACTAGAATAATAATAATAAATATAACTGCAAGCAGCAATGGCGGATTCCTCCAAACATTGCAAACCACTGAAAAATTTATATTCTTCACAAATTGTCACTGTAAAAATCCATGCTGCAGACTTACCAATGGGATACCAAATCTGAAATGCAATACCATCAAGATCCACAAGGGCTTTTATTTCAAGCCAAGGAGTGAAGGGAGGGGGCTTGGTGAGCCTACCCATTCCAGAAAGCCTTGTATCTTTGTGTACCAGGGCGTGGCCTGTAGCGTCACTTATGGGTGATATTGGGCCATTTGTGGTGTGGTAGTTACTCTTGGCCTATACTATCAATGTTTCAGGATTTTGAGAACTTTTTACCATTGCATACAAAATCGGAAATGCAATACCATCAAGATCCACATGGTCCTTTGCTAAAGACCAAGCAATGAGTGGGGCTTGGTCAGCCCACAATTGCCTGAAATGTTGTGTATGCGTCTCGCCAAGCTTGTGCGTGTGTCAAGGGAAAGGCTGAGTGTGTGAGAATGTGGAGCGCGCGTGCTGAGGAGCAGGGGAGACATTTCATTGGAAATTTCCTTAACAATTAGCCAAGCATGCATTTTTCAAATATTCACCTAAATTCAACTTTTCATCTTACAGTCAACTTTTTCTGAGATTTGTGTACTAAACATTCTCAAAAGTCTTCATGAACTTGTGATTGAATCAGAGTTTTTTGACTGGCGGATGTGTAAAGCATTATTTTAGCGTTAGAAATAAATTTGATTTCCTTCATTTCAATCATTTTTGAAGATATTAATTTGCCTTCCTACATGGGAACATGACGTAGTGTCTTTCACGTGACACACTAAGTTTGGTGTTGATATTTCAAAGATTTGCTGAGATTTGATCCAACTTCCTGTTTGGTTGCTTTGTTGACGATTTTGATTGGCTGTACCGGACAAACGGTTTTGAAATTCAAAAATCTGTTAAAGAATTCAGTGAGGGTTGCTCTGACGATGATACCTGCCAATTCTGGGGAAGATTGGACAAGAATTGTAGGAGAAGTAGCAAAAAAACGTGTTTCCTAAATCTTTATTGTACAAAAACATCCAATATGGCGGCCGTTATAGGTTATTGAGGCTTTTTTGTTCCTCATGAGAAATAAGGCATATCTAATGAATTTCAGAATTTTGGGACAAATGGGATGCGAATGGCATCACTTTGTAAATGGAAAATTGGGGCTTGGCCGTAGCGCCACCTATGGATAATGGTGCGTCATTTGTGGTGTGGTAGTTACTCCTGGCCTATACTATCAATGTTTCAGGATTTTGAGAACTTTTTCTAAAATGCATTACCATCAAGATCCACAAGGGCCTTCACTTCAAGCCAAGGAATGAGTGGGGGCTTGGTCAGCCCACAATTGCCTGAAATGTTGTGTATGCGTCTCGCCAAGCCCGCGCGTGTGTCAAGGGAAAGGCTGAGTGTGTGAGAATGTGGAGCACGCGCGCGCTGAAGAGCAGGGGAGACATTTCATTGAAAATTTCGTTAGCAATTAGCCAAGCATGCATGTTTCAAATATTCACATAAAATCGACTTTTCATGTTACAGTCAACTTTTCCTCAGATTTGTGTACTAAACATTCTCAAGAGTCTTCATATGAACTTGTGATTGAATCAAAGTATCAGTTTTTGACCGGCGGATGTGTAAAGCATTATTTTAGCGTTAGCGATAAATTCGATTTGCTTTATATCAATCATCTTTTGAGATATGAAGTTGCCTTTGCACATGGTAACATGTTGTAGTGTCGTCCACCGATATACCAAGTTTAGTGTTGATATCTCAAAGATTTGCTGAGATTTGACCCAAGTTCCTGTTTGGTTACTTTTTTGCTGATTTTGATTGGTTGTGCCGGACAAACGGTTTAGAAAATCAAAACGCCATGGGATAACTTTTGTGAGGCTTGGTCTGAAGATCATCTATGGTCATTTTGAAGAAGATATGACAATAATTGTAGGAGGAGTAGGCTTTCAAAGGTTTTTGATACAACCGGAAATAGCGGAAAATCTATACAACCGGAAATTGACGTCATAGGGTGCGTTGAACTCGTCTTCATCCAGGGAATCCAATGGTACCTCATTTTTGTAAATCAGTCATACGGTTCAAAAGTTGCGTGTGTAAACACAAGTCCAACTTTGACCCATTGGTGGCGCTAGAGTGGTCTGATGGGATACATGAAACTTGGTGTAGGTATAGAAGGAACTGTCCTTAATGAGTGTGCCAAATTTAACAAAAAGTTATCCAAGGGTTCTAGGGGCTGCCATTGACTCCCATGGAACTAGAATAATAATAATAATAATAATAATAATAATAATAATAATAATACTAACAATAACAATAGGTTTCCTCCTTACGGAGGAATCCTAAATATAACTGCAAGCAGCAATGGCGGATTCCTCCAAACATTGCAAACCACTGAAAAATGTATATTCTTTACAAATCGTCACTGTAAAATTCCATGCTGCAGACTTACCAATGGGATACCAAATCTGAAATGCAATACCATCAAGATCCACAAGGGCTTTTATTTCAAGCCAAGGAGTGAAGGGAGGGGGCTTGGTGAGCCTACCCATTCCAGAAAGCCTTGTATCTTTGTGTATCAGGGCGTGGCCTGTAGCGTCACTTATGGGTGATATTGGGCCATTTGTGGTGTGGTAGTTACTCTTGGCCTATACTATCAATGTTTCAGGATTTTGAGAACTTTTTACCATTGCATACAAAATCGGAAATGCAATACCACCAAGATCCACATGGGCCTTTGCTAAAGACCAAGCAATGAGTGGGGGCTTGGTCAGCCCACAATTGCCTGAAATGTTGTGTATGCGTCTCGCCAAGCTTGCGCGTGTGTCAAGGGAAAGGCTGAGTGTGTGAGAATGTGGAGCGCGCGCGCTGAGGGTCAGGGGAGACATTTAGTTGGAAATTTCCTTAATAATTAGCCAAGCATGCATTTTTCAAATATTCACCAAAAATCAGCTTTTCATCTTAGAGTCAACTTTTTCTGAGATTTGTGTACTAAACATTCGCAAGAGTCTTCATGAACTTGTGATTGAATTAGAGTTTTTTGACTGGCGGAAGTGTAAAGCATTATTTTAGCGTTAGATAGAAATAAATTAGATTTCCTTTATTTCAATCATTTTTTAAGATATTAATTTGCCTTCTCACATGGGAACATGATGTAGTGTCTTTCACGTGACACACCAAGTTTGGTGGTGATATTTCAAAGATTTGCTGAGATTTGATCCAACTGCCTGTTTGGTTGCTTTGTTGACGATTTTGATTGGCTGTACCGGACAAACGGTTATGAAATTCAAAAATCTGTTGAAGATTTCAGTGAGGGTTGCTCTGACGATGATACCTGCCAATTCTGGGGAAGATTGGACAAAAATTGTAGGAGAAGTAGCAAAAAAACTTGTTTCCTAAATCTTTATTGTACAAAAAAATCCAATATGGTGGCCGTTATAGGTTATTGAGGCTTTTTTGTTCCTCATGAGAAATAAGGCATATATAATGAATTTCAGAATTTTGGGACAAATGGGATGCGAATGGCATCACTTTGTAAATGGAAAATTGGGGCTTGGCCGTAGCGCCACCTATGGATAATGGTGCGTCATTTGTGGTGTGGTAGTTACTCCTGGCCTATACTATCGGAAACACACTAGATCTAGTGATAACAACTGGACTAAATATCAATAATATTTCAATAACTGATCTACCCCTCTCAGACCATCATTATATACTTTTTAATGTGGAAATTATCCTAACAAAAACCAAAAAAGAATTCTTAGTCCATAGAAGATATTTAGACGATACAGCTATGATGACATTTTCTGAACAATTTGCTCTACATGAGCCGACTTACCATGATTGCTCTCTGAATGAAATGGTAGAGAACCTCAATTATGCACTATTATCTGTGTTAGACTCTGTTGCACCACTGAAAACCAAAAAGAAGTGCACAAGCAGAACCTCCCCATGGCTGAGAAATAAAAATGTTAGTGAAACGAAAAGAAAATGCCGTGCAGCAGAGAGAAAATGGAGGAAAACAAAGATCACTATCCACTACAATATCTACAAAGATACACTAACCACCTTTAACAAAACCATCCGTCTAGCAAGGAGAGAATATTTCTCCAACATTATTACAGAAAATGCCAGAAATTCCAGAGTTCTTTTCTCCACCATTGACCAGCTGCTAAACACTGTCCCTGCCCCACCTCCATCCTCAGCAGTTAAATGTGAAGAGCTTGCTTTGTTCTTCAAGAACAAAATAACTTTGATTAGAGCGAGTATTATTAATAGTGGGGTCGAAACTGACATCAGTAGATTCTGCAACATAACCATGAGCACATTTACCTGTATCACACTTAGTGAACTTTCCAAAATTGTCAGCGAATCTAACTCCACAACCTCAGATATTGATCCTATACCCACAACATTCTTTAAGCGAGTGTTTGATAGTGTCTCAGGTCCGGTGCTAGAGATTATAAACACATCCCTTAGAACTGGCGTCTTCCCAGATGCCTTCAAAACAGCTGTTGTAAAGCCCCTATTAAAGAAACCCAAATTGGATAACAGTCTACTTGCAAATTACAGACCAATATCAAACCTCCCATTTATTAGTAAAGTACTGGAAAAGATAGTTTTAGTCCAATTAAATTATTTTCTTGAAGAAAATAACATCCTGGAAGTCTCGCAGTCAGGTTTCAGGAAATATCACAGTACTGAAACTGCTTTCACCAAAATAATTAGCGACCTCAGACTAAACTCTGATGCAAATAAAGTCTCTATCCTTATCCTGTTAGATCTCAGTGCAGCATTTGATACAATTGATCACGACATCCTAATCAATAGACTGGAAAAGCTTATTGGGTTCACGGATAGTGTATTGAACTGGCTGAAATCATATATCACAGGAAGGAAGTTTTATGTTAGTTTAGGTGACCATAGGTCCAAGAAACATCAGAACTGCTACGGGGTTGCTCAAGGAAGCTGCTTAGGTCCATTACTTTTTTCTCTTTATATGTTACCACTCGGCGACATAATCAGAGAACATAACATAGATTTCCATAGCTATGCGGATGACACACAACTATATATATCCACTGAACCCAACGATGCAACGGCCATCAATTCCATTACAAACTGCCTGTTGGCAATAAACAAATGGATGAATGATAACTTTCTTAAATTAAATGAAGACAAAACCGAAGTCCTACTATGTGGCCCCAAATCCAAAAGAGAGATGCTTATTAAGAATCTTGGAGGCTTAACCCCCTGTCTTAAACCAGAGGTGACGAGTCTCTGCGTAATCCTGGACTCAGATTTGAATTTCAACTCTCACATTAATAAAGTGACCAAAACAGCTTTCTTTCACCTGAGGAATATAGCAAAGGTACGACCATTCATAAACCAAAATGATGCAGAGAAGTTAATTCATGCTTTTATATCCAGCCGGCTGGACTACTGTAACGCACTTTTCACTGGTCTTCCCAAGAAAACCACTGAAAGACTACAGCTCATTCAAAATTCTGCAGCTAGATTATTAACCAAAACTAAAAGGAGAAAACACATTAGTCCTGTCCTAGCTACTTTACACTGGCTCCCTGTTACCTTCAGAATTGACTTTAAGGTCCTTTTTCTCACATACAAAGCTCTACACGGACAAGGACCTAGCTACATTGCTAACTCCTTTATAAACTACACACCAGCTAGAACACTGCGATCATCAAATGCAGGCCTATTAGAGGTCACCAGAAGCAGTCATAAGAAGATTGGTGATTCGGCCTTTGTCAATTACGCCCCAAAACTATGGAACAAATTACCCATAAATATTAGGGAAGCTAACACTCTAGACATTTTTAAAAGACAGCTTAAAACCTACCTTTTTACCGAAGCATTTAAGTAATTTTATCTCAAAAGGGTTTTCCTACTTTTTAAAGTTGTTTTCTCTCTTGAACAGAGATCTTATTGGGATTTTTATTATTGTTTGAATTATTTATCACTTGTATTATTGTTTTTATTGATTTTATGTAAAGCACCTTGAGCTACAATTCTTGTATGAAATGTGCTATATAAATAAAGTCTTACTTACTTACTTACTTACTTACTATCAATGTTTCAGGATTTTGAGAACATTTTCTAAAATGCATTACCATCAAGATCCACAAGGGCCTTCACTTCAAGCCAAGGAATGAGTGGGGGCTTGGTCAGCCCACAATTGCCTGAAATGTTGTGTATGCGTCTCGCCAAGCCCGCGCGTGTGTCAAGGGAAAGGCTGAGTGTGTGAGAATGTGGAGCACGCGCGCGCTGAAGAGCAGGGGAGACATTTCATTGAAAATTTCGTTAGCAATTAGCCAAGCATGCATGTTTCAAATATTCACATAAAATCGACTTTTCATGTTACAGTCAACTTTTCCTCAGATTTGTGTACTAAACATTCTCAAGAGTCTTCATATGAACTTGTGATTGAATCAAAGTATCAGTTTTTGACCGGCGGATGTGTAAAGCATTATTTTAGCGTTAGCGATAAATTCGATTTGCTTTATATCAATCATTTTTTGAGATATGAAGTTGCCTTTGCACATGGTATCATGTTGTAGTGTCGTCCACCGATATACCAAGTTTAGTGTTGATATCTCAAAGATTTGCTGAGATTTGACCCAAGTTCCTGTTTGGTTACTTTTTTGCTGATTTTGATTGGCTGTGCCGGACAAACGGTTTAGAAAATCAAAACGCCATGGGATAACTTTTGTGATGCTTGGTCTGAAGATCATCTCTGGTCATTTTGAAGAAGATATGACAAAAATTGTAGGAGGAGTAGGCTTTCAAAGGTTTTTGATACAACCGGAAATAGCGGAAAATCTATATAACCGGAAATTGACGTCATAGGTTGCGTTGAACTCGTCTTGATTCATGGAATCCAATGGTACCTCATTTTTGAAAATCAGTCATACGGGTCAAAAGTTGCGTGTGTAAACACAAGTCCAACTTTGACCCATTGGTGGCGCTAGAGTGGTCTGATGGGATACATGAAACTTGGTGTAGGTATAGAAGGAACTGTCCTTAATGAGTGTGCCAAATTTAACAAAAAGTTATCCAAGGGTTCTAGGGGCTGCCATTGACTCCCATGGAACTAGAATAATAATAATAATAATAAAACTAACAATAACAATAGGTTTCCTCCTTACGGAGGAATCCTAAATATAACTGCAAGCAGCAATGGCGGATTCCTCCAAACATTGCAAACCACTGAAAAATGTATATTCTTTACAAATAGTCACTGTAAAATTCCATGCCGCAGACTTACCAATGGGATACCAAATATGAAATGCAATACCATCAAGATCCACAGGGGCTTTTATTTAAAGCCAAGGAGTGAAGGGAGGGGGCTTGGTTGAGCCTACCCATTCCAGAAAGCCTTGTATCTTTGTGTATCAGGGCGTGGCCTGTAGCGTCACTTATGGGTGATATTGGGCCATTTGTGGTGTGGTAGTTACTCTTGGCCTATACTATAAATGTTTCAGGATTTTGAGAACTTTTACCATTGCATACAAAATCGGAAATGCAATACCATCAAGATCCACATGGGCCTTTGCTAAAGACCAAGCAATGAGTGGGGGCTTGGTCAGCCCACAATTGCCTGAAATGTTGTGTATGCGTCTCGTCAAGCTTGCGCGTGTGTCAAGGGAAAGGCTGAGTGTGTGAGAATGTGTAGCGCGCGCGCTGAGGAGCAGAGGGAGACGTTTCATTGGAAATTTCCTTAACAATTAGCCAAGCATGCATTTTTCAAATATTCACCAAAATTCAACTTTTCATCTTACAGTCAACTTTTTCTGAGATTTGTGTACTAAACATTCTCAAGAGTTTTCATGAACTAAAGGCAAACAAATCAACAGTTATTGGCCAAAAAACATTTTTGGTTCCTGCGGCCACGCCGATCACATGACACGATCACATGACACCAAATTGATTGGACATCCTCAGAAGACGGTTCCGAGTCATCTTACCAAGTTTGGTGTTGATATTTCAAAGATTTGCTGAGATTTGATCCAACTTCCTGTTTGGTTGCTTTGTTGACGATTTTGATTGGCTGTACCGGACAAACGGTTTTGAAATTCAAAAATCTGTTAAAGAATTCAGTGAGGGTTGCTCTGACGATGATACCTGCCAATTCTGGGGAAGATTGGACAAGAATTGTAGGAGAAGTAGCAAAAAAACGTGTTTCCTAAATCTTTATTGTACAAAAACATCCAATATGGCGGCCGTTATAGGTTATTGAGGCTTTTTTGTTCCTCATGAGAAATAAGGCATATCTAATGAATTTCAGAATTTTGGGACAAATGGGATGCGAATGGCATCACTTTGTAAATGGAAAATTGGGGCTTGGCCGTAGCGCCACCTATGGATAATGGTGCGTCATTTGTGGTGTGGTAGTTACTCCTGGCCTATACTATCAATGTTTCAGGATTTTGAGAACTTTTTCTAAAATGCATTACCATCAAGATCCACAAGGGCCTTCACTTCAAGCCAAGGAATGAGTGGGGGCTTGGTCAGCCCACAATTGCCTGAAATGTTGTGTATGCGTCTCGCCAAGCCCGCGCGTGTGTCAAGGGAAAGGCTGAGTGTGTGAGAATGTGGAGCACGCGCGCGCTGAAGAGCAGGGGAGACATTTCATTGAAAATTTCGTTAGCAATTAGCCAAGCATGCATGTTTCAAATATTCACATAAAATCGACTTTTCATGTTACAGTCAACTTTTCCTCAGATTTGTGTACTAAACATTCTCAAGAGTCTTCATATGAACTTGTGATTGAATCAAAGTATCAGTTTTTGACCGGCGGATGTGTAAAGCATTATTTTAGCGTTAGCGATAAATTCGATTTGCTTTATATCAATCATCTTTTGAGATATGAAGTTGCCTTTGCACATGGTAACATGTTGTAGTGTCGTCCACCGATATACCAAGTTTAGTGTTGATATCTCAAAGATTTGCTGAGATTTGACCCAAGTTCCTGTTTGGTTACTTTTTTGCTGATTTTGATTGGTTGTGCCGGACAAACGGTTTAGAAAATCAAAACGCCATGGGATAACTTTTGTGAGGCTTGGTCTGAAGATCATCTATGGTCATTTTGAAGAAGATATGACAATAATTGTAGGAGGAGTAGGCTTTCAAAGGTTTTTGATACAACCGGAAATAGCGGAAAATCTATACAACCGGAAATTGACGTCATAGGGTGCGTTGAACTCGTCTTCATCCAGGGAATCCAATGGTACCTCATTTTTGTAGATCAGTCATACGGTTCAAAAGTTGCGTGTGTAAACACAAGTCCAACTTTGACCCATTGGTGGCGCTAGAGTGGTCTGATGGGATACATGAAACTTGGTGTAGGTATAGAAGGAACTGTCCTTAATGAGTGTGCCAAATTTAACAAAAAGTTATCCAAGGGTTCTAGGGGCTGCCATTGACTCCCATGGAACTAGAATAATAATAATAAATATAACTGCAAGCAGCAATGGCGGATTCCTCCAAACATTGCAAACCACTGAAAAATGTATATTCTTTACAAATAGTCACTGTAAAATTCCATGCCGCAGACTTACCAATGGGATACCAAATATGAAATGCAATACCATCAAGATCCACAAGGGCTTTTATTTAAAGCCAAGGAGTGAAGGGAGGGGGCTTGGTTGAGCCTACCCATTCCAGAAAGCCTTGTATCTTTGTGTATCAGGGCGTGGCCTGTAGCGTCACTTATGGGTGATATTGGGCCATTTGTGGTGTGGTAGTTACTCTTGGCCTATACTATAAATGTTTCAGGATTTTGAGAACTTTTACCATTGCATACAAAATCGGAAATGCAATACCATCAAGATCCACATGGGCCTTTGCTAAAGACCAAGCAATGAGTGGGGGCTTGGTCAGCCCACAATTGCCTGAAATGTTGTGTATGCGTCTCGTCAAGCTTGCGCGTGTGTCAAGGGAAAGGCTGAGTGTGTGAGAATGTGTAGCGCGCGCGCTGAGGAGCAGAGGGAGACGTTTCATTGGAAATTTCCTTAACAATTAGCCAAGCATGCATTTTTCAAATATTCACCAAAATTCAACTTTTCATCTTACAGTCAACTTTTTCTGAGATTTGTGTACTAAACATTCTCAAGAGTTTTCATGAACTAAAGGCAAACAAATCAACAGTTATTGGCCAAAAAACATTTTTGGTTCCTGCGGCCACGCCGATCACATGACACGATCACATGACACCAAATTGATTGGACATCCTCAGAAGACGGTTCCGAGTCATCTTACCAAGTTTGGTGTTGATATTTCAAAGATTTGCTGAGATTTGATCCAACTTCCTGTTTGGTTGCTTTGTTGACGATTTTGATTGGCCGTACCGGACAAACGGTTTTGAAATTCAAAAATCTGTTAAAGAATTCAGTGAGGGTTGCTCTGACGATGATACCTGCCAATTCTGGGGAAGATTGGACAAGAATTGTAGGAGAAGTAGCAAAAAAACGTGTTTCCTAAATCTTTATTGTACAAAAACATCCAATATGGCGGCCGTTATAGGTTATTGAGGCTTTTTTGTTCCTCATGAGAAATAAGGCATATCTAATGAATTTCAGAATTTTGGGACAAATGGGATGCGAATGGCATCACTTTGTAAATGGAAAATTGGGGCTTGGCCGTAGCGCCACCTATGGATAATGGTGCGTCATTTGTGGTGTGGTAGTTACTCCTGGCCTATACTATCAATGTTTCAGGATTTTGAGAACTTTTTCTAAAATGCATTACCATCAAGATCCACAAGGGCCTTCACTTCAAGCCAAGGAATGAGTGGGGGCTTGGTCAGCCCACAATTGCCTGAAATGTTGTGTATGCGTCTCGCCAAGCCCGCGCGTGTGTCAAGGGAAAGGCTGAGTGTGTGAGAATGTGGAGCACGCGCGCGCTGAAGAGCAGGGGAGACATTTCATTGAAAATTTCGTTAGCAATTAGCCAAGCATGCATGTTTCAAATATTCACATAAAATCGACTTTTCATGTTACAGTCAACTTTTCCTCAGATTTGTGTACTAAACATTCTCAAGAGTCTTCATATGAACTTGTGATTGAATCAAAGTATCAGTTTTTGACCGGCGGATGTGTAAAGCATTATTTTAGCGTTAGCGATAAATTCGATTTGCTTTATATCAATCATCTTTTGAGATATGAAGTTGCCTTTGCACATGGTAACATGTTGTAGTGTCGTCCACCGATATACCAAGTTTAGTGTTGATATCTCAAAGATTTGCTGAGATTTGACCCAAGTTCCTGTTTGGTTACTTTTTTGCTGATTTTGATTGGTTGTGCCGGACAAACGGTTTAGAAAATCAAAACGCCATGGGATAACTTTTGTGAGGCTTGGTCTGAAGATCATCTATGGTCATTTTGAAGAAGATATGACAATAATTGTAGGAGGAGTAGGCTTTCAAAGGTTTTTGATACAACCGGAAATAGCGGAAAATCTATACAACCGGAAATTGACGTCATAGGGTGCGTTGAACTCGTCTTCATCCAGGGAATCCAATGGTACCTCATTTTTGTAAATCAGTCATACGGTTCAAAAGTTGCGTGTGTAAACACAAGTCCAACTTTGACCCATTGGTGGCGCTAGAGTGGTCTGATGGGATACATGAAACTTGGTGTAGGTATAGAAGGAACTGTCCTTAATGAGTGTGCCAAATTTAACAAAAAGTTATCCAAGGGTTCTAGGGGCTGCCATTGACTCCCATGGAACTAGAATAATAATAATAATAATAATAATAATAATAATAATAATAAAACTAACAATAACAATAGGTTTCCTCCTTACGGAGGAATCCTAATAAATATAACTGCAAGCAGCAATGGCGGATTCCTCCAAACATTGCAAACCACTGAAAAATGTATATTCTTCACAAATTGTCACTGTAAAAATCCATGCAGCAGACTTACCAATGGGATACCAAATCTGAAATGCAATACCATCAAGATCCACAAGGGCTTTTATTTCAAGCCAAGGAGTGAAGGGAGGGGGCTTGGTGAGCCGACCCATTCCAGAAAGCCTTGTATCTTTGTGTATCAGGGCGTGGCCTGTAGCGTCACTTATGGGTGATATTGGGCCATTTGTGGTGTGGTAGTTACTCTTGGCCTATACTATCAATGTTTCAGGATTTTGAGAACTTTTTACCATTGCATACAAAATCGGAAATGCAATACCATCAAGATCCACATGGGCCTTTGCTAAAGACCAAGCAATGAGTGGGGGCTTGGTCAGCCCACAATTGCCTGAAATGTTGTGTATGCGTCTCGTCAAGCTTGCGCGTGTGTCAAGGGAAAGGCTGAGTGTGTGAGAATGTGGAGCGCGCGCGCTGAGGAGCAGGGGAGACATTTCATTGGAAATGTCCTTAACAATTAGCCAAGCATGCATTTTTTTAATATTCACCAAAAATCTACTTTTCATTTTACAGTCAACTTTTTCTGAGATTTGTGTACTAAACATTCTCAAGAGTCTTCATGAACTTGTGATTGAATCAGAGTATCAGTTTTTGACTGGCGGATGTGTAAAGCATTATTTTAGCGTTAGAAATAAAAAAGATTTCCTTTATTTCAATCATTTTTTAAGATATTAATTTGCCTTCTCACATGGGAACATGATGTAGTGTCTTTCACGTGACACACCAAGTTTGGTGTTGATATTTCAAAGATTTGCTGAGATTTGATCCAACTTCCTGTTTGGTTGCTTTGTTGACGAGTTTGATTGGCTGTACCGGACAAACGGTTTTGAAATTCAAAAATCTGTTGAAGAGTTCAGTGAGGGTTGCTCTGACGATGATACCTGCCAATTCTGGGGAAGATTGGACAAAAATTGTAGGAGAAGTAGCGAAAAAACGTGTTTCCTAAATCTTTATTGTACAAAAAAATCCAATATGGCGGCCGTTATAGGTTATTGAGGCTTTTTTGTTCCTCATGAGAAATAAGGCATATCTAATGAATTTCAGAATTTTGGGACAAAAGGGATGCGAATGGCATCACTTTGTAAATGGACAATTGGGGCTTGGCCGTAGCGCCACCTATGGATAATGGTGTGTCATTTGTGGTGTGGTAGTTACTCCTGGCCTATACTATCAATGTTTCAGGATTTTGAGAACTTTTTCTAAAATGCATTACCATCAAGATCCACAAGGGCCTTCACTTCAAGCCAAGGAATGAGTGGGGGCTTGGTCAGCCCACAATTGCCTGAAATGTTGTGTATGCGTCTCGCCAAGCCCGCGCGTGTGTCAAGGGAAAGGCTGAGTGTGTGAGAATGTGGAGCACGCGCGCGCTGAAGAGCAGGGGAGACATTTCATTGAAAATTTCGTTAGCAATTAGCCAAGCATGCATGTTTCAAATATTCACATGAAATCGACTTTTCATGTTACAGTCAACTTTTCCTCAGATTTGTGTACTAAACATTCTCAAGATTCTTCATATGAACTTGTGATTGAATCAAAGTATAAGTTTTTGACCGGCGGATGTGCAAAGCAATATTTTAGCGTTAGCGATAAATTCGATTTGCTTTATATCAATCATTTTTTGAGATATGAAGTTGCCTTTGCACATGGTAACATGTTGTAGTGTCGTCCACCGATATACCAAGTTTAGTGTTGATATCTCAAAGATTTGCTGAGATTTGACCCAAGTTCCTGTTTGGTTACTTTTTTGCTGATTTTGATTGGTTGTGCCGGACAAACGGTTTAGAAAATCAAAACGCCATGGGATAACTTTTGTGAGGCTTGGTCTGAAGATCATCTATGGTCATTTTGAAGAAGATATGACAAAAATTGTAGGAGAAGTAGGCTTTCAAAGGTTTTTGATACAACCGGAAATAGCGGAAAATCTATACAACCGGAAATTGACGTTATAGGGTGCGTTGAACTCGTCTTGATCAAGGGAATCCAATGGTACCTCATTTTTGAAAATCAGTCATACGGTTCAAAAGTTGCGTGTGTAAACACAAGTCAAACTTTGACCCATTGGTGGCGCTAGAGTGGTCTGATGGGATACATGAAACTTGGTGTAGGTATAGAAGGAACTGTCCTTAATGAGTGAGCCAAATTTAACAAAAAGTTATCCAAGGGTTCTAGGGGCTGCCATTGACTCCCATGGAACTAGAATAATAATAATAATAATAATAAAACTAACAATAACAATAGGTTTCCTCCTTACGGAGGAATCCTAAATATAACTGCAAGCAGCAATGGCGGATTCCTCCAAACATTGCAAACCACTGAAAAATGTATATTCTTTACAAATAGTCACTGTAAAATTCCATGCCGCAGACTTACCAATGGGATACCAAATATGAAATGCAATACCATCAAGATCCACAAGGGCTTTTATTTAAAGCCAAGGAGTGAAGGGAGGGGGCTTGGTTGAGCCTACCCATTCCAGAAAGCCTTGTATCTTTGTGTATCAGGGCGTGGCCTGTAGCGTCACTTATGGGTGATATTGGGCCATTTGTGGTGTGGTAGTTACTCTTGGCCTATACTATAAATGTTTCAGGATTTTGAGAACTTTTACCATTGCATACAAAATCGGAAATGCAATACCATCAAGATCCACATGGGCCTTTGCTAAAGACCAAGCAATGAGTGGGGGCTTGGTCAGCCCACAATTGCCTGAAATGTTGTGTATGCGTCTCGTCAAGCTTGCGCGTGTGTCAAGGGAAAGGCTGAGTGTGTGAGAATGTGTAGCGCGCGCGCTGAGGAGCAGAGGGAGACGTTTCATTGGAAATTTCCTTAACAATTAGCCAAGCATGCATTTTTCAAATATTCACCAAAATTCAACTTTTCATCTTACAGTCAACTTTTTCTGAGATTTGTGTACTAAACATTCTCAAGAGTTTTCATGAACTAAAGGCAAACAAATCAACAGTTATTGGCCAAAAAACATTTTTGGTTCCTGCGGCCACGCCGATCACATGACACGATCACATGACACCAAATTGATTGGACATCCTCAGAAGACGGTTCCGAGTCATCTTACCAAGTTTGGTGTTGATATTTCAAAGATTTGCTGAGATTTGATCCAACTTCCTGTTTGGTTGCTTTGTTGACGATTTTGATTGGCTGTACCGGACAAACGGTTTTGAAATTCAAAAATCTGTTAAAGAATTCAGTGAGGGTTGCTCTGACGATGATACCTGCCAATTCTGGGGAAGATTGGACAAGAATTGTAGGAGAAGTAGCAAAAAAACGTGTTTCCTAAATCTTTATTGTACAAAAACATCCAATATGGCGGCCGTTATAGGTTATTGAGGCTTTTTTGTTCCTCATGAGAAATAAGGCATATCTAATGAATTTCAGAATTTTGGGACAAATGGGATGCGAATGGCATCACTTTGTAAATGGAAAATTGGGGCTTGGCCGTAGCGCCACCTATGGATAATGGTGCGTCATTTGTGGTGTGGTAGTTACTCCTGGCCTATACTATCAATGTTTCAGGATTTTGAGAACTTTTTCTAAAATGCATTACCATCAAGATCCACAAGGGCCTTCACTTCAAGCCAAGGAATGAGTGGGGGCTTGGTCAGCCCACAATTGCCTGAAATGTTGTGTATGCGTCTCGCCAAGCCCGCGCGTGTGTCAAGGGAAAGGCTGAGTGTGTGAGAATGTGGAGCACGCGCGCGCTGAAGAGCAGGGGAGACATTTCATTGAAAATTTCGTTAGCAATTAGCCAAGCATGCATGTTTCAAATATTCACATAAAATCGACTTTTCATGTTACAGTCAACTTTTCCTCAGATTTGTGTACTAAACATTCTCAAGAGTCTTCATATGAACTTGTGATTGAATCAAAGTATCAGTTTTTGACCGGCGGATGTGTAAAGCATTATTTTAGCGTCAGCGATAAATTCGATTTGCTTTATATCAATCATCTTTTGAGATATGAAGTTGCCTTTGCAAATGGTAACATGTTGTAGTGTCGTCCACCGATATACCAAGTTTAGTGTTGATATCTCAAAGATTTGCTGAGATTTGACCCAAGTTCCTGTTTGGTTACTTTTTTGCTGATTTTGATTGGTTGTGCCGGACAAACGGTTTAGAAAATCAAAACGCCATGGGATAACTTTTGTGAGGCTTGGTCTGAAGATCATCTATGGTCATTTTGAAGAAGATATGACAATAATTGTAGGAGGAGTAGGCTTTCAAAGGTTTTTGATACAACCGGAAATAGCGGAAAATCTATACAACCGGAAATTGACGTCATAGGGTGCGTTGAACTCGTCTTCATCCAGGGAATCCAATGGTACCTCATTTTTGTAAATCAGTCATACGGTTCAAAAGTTGCGTGTGTAAACACAAGTCCAACTTTGACCCATTGGTGGCGCTAGAGTGGTCTGATGGGATACATGAAACTTGGTGTAGGTATAGAAGGAACTGTCCTTAATGAGTGTGCCAAATTTAACAAAAAGTTATCCAAGGGTTCTAGGGGCTGCCATTGACTCCCATGGAACTAGAATAATAATAATAATAATAATAATAATAATAATAATAATAAAACTAACAATAACAATAGGTTTCCTCCTTACGGAGGAATCCTAATAAATATAACTGCAAGCAGCAATGGCGGATTCCTCCAAACATTGCAAACCACTGAAAAATGTATATTCTTCACAAATTGTCACTGTAAAAATCCATGCAGCAGACTTACCAATGGGATACCAAATCTGAAATGCAATACCATCAAGATCCACAAGGGCTTTTATTTCAAGCCAAGGAGTGAAGGGAGGGGGCTTGGTGAGCCGACCCATTCCAGAAAGCCTTGTATCTTTGTGTATCAGGGCGTGGCCTGTAGCGTCACTTATGGGTGATATTGGGCCATTTGTGGTGTGGTAGTTACTCTTGGCCTATACTATCAATGTTTCAGGATTTTGAGAACTTTTTACCATTGCATACAAAATCGGAAATGCAATACCATCAAGATCCACATGGGCCTTTGCTAAAGACCAAGCAATGAGTGGGGGCTTGGTCAGCCCACAATTGCCTGAAATGTTGTGTATGCGTCTCGTCAAGCTTGCGCGTGTGTCAAGGGAAAGGCTGAGTGTGTGAGAATGTGGAGCGCGCGCGCTGAGGAGCAGGGGAGACATTTCATTGGAAATGTCCTTAACAATTAGCCAAGCATGCATTTTTTTAATATTCACCAAAAATCTACTTTTCATTTTACAGTCAACTTTTTCTGAGATTTGTGTACTAAACATTCTCAAGAGTCTTCATGAACTTGTGATTGAATCAGAGTATCAGTTTTTGACTGGCGGATGTGTAAAGCATTATTTTAGCGTTAGAAATAAAAAAGATTTCCTTTATTTCAATCATTTTTTAAGATATTAATTTGCCTTCTCACATGGGAACATGATGTAGTGTCTTTCACGTGACACACCAAGTTTGGTGTTGATATTTCAAAGATTTGCTGAGATTTGATCCAACTTCCTGTTTGGTTGCTTTGTTGACGAGTTTGATTGGCTGTACCGGACAAACGGTTTTGAAATTCAAAAATCTGTTGAAGAGTTCAGTGAGGGTTGCTCTGACGATGATACCTGCCAATTCTGGGGAAGATTGGACAAAAATTGTAGGAGAAGTAGCGAAAAAACGTGTTTCCTAAATCTTTATTGTACAAAAAAATCCAATATGGCGGCCGTTATAGGTTATTGAGGCTTTTTTGTTCCTCATGAGAAATAAGGCATATCTAATGAATTTCAGAATTTTGGGACAAAAGGGATGCGAATGGCATCACTTTGTAAATGGACAATTGGGGCTTGGCCGTAGCGCCACCTATGGATAATGGTGTGTCATTTGTGGTGTGGTAGTTACTCCTGGCCTATACTATCAATGTTTCAGGATTTTGAGAACTTTTTCTAAAATGCATTACCATCAAGATCCACAAGGGCCTTCACTTCAAGCCAAGGAATGAGTGGGGGCTTGGTCAGCCCACAATTGCCTGAAATGTTGTGTATGCGTCTCGCCAAGCCCGCGCGTGTGTCAAGGGAAAGGCTGAGTGTGTGAGAATGTGGAGCACGCGCGCGCTGAAGAGCAGGGGAGACATTTCATTGAAAATTTCGTTAGCAATTAGCCAAGCATGCATGTTTCAAATATTCACATGAAATCGACTTTTCATGTTACAGTCAACTTTTCCTCAGATTTGTGTACTAAACATTCTCAAGATTCTTCATATGAACTTGTGATTGAATCAAAGTATAAGTTTTTGACCGGCGGATGTGCAAAGCAATATTTTAGCGTTAGCGATAAATTCGATTTGCTTTATATCAATCATTTTTTGAGATATGAAGTTGCCTTTGCACATGGTAACATGTTGTAGTGTCGTCCACCGATATACCAAGTTTAGTGTTGATATCTCAAAGATTTGCTGAGATTTGACCCAAGTTCCTGTTTGGTTACTTTTTTGCTGATTTTGATTGGTTGTGCCGGACAAACGGTTTAGAAAATCAAAACGCCATGGGATAACTTTTGTGAGGCTTGGTCTGAAGATCATCTATGGTCATTTTGAAGAAGATATGACAAAAATTGTAGGAGAAGTAGGCTTTCAAAGGTTTTTGATACAACCGGAAATAGCGGAAAATCTATACAACCGGAAATTGACGTTATAGGGTGCGTTGAACTCGTCTTGATCAAGGGAATCCAATGGTACCTCATTTTTGAAAATCAGTCATACGGTTCAAAAGTTGCGTGTGTAAACACAAGTCAAACTTTGACCCATTGGTGGCGCTAGAGTGGTCTGATGGGATACATGAAACTTGGTGTAGGTATAGAAGGAACTGTCCTTAATGAGTGAGCCAAATTTAACAAAAAGTTATCCAAGGGTTCTAGGGGCTGCCATTGACTCCCATGGAACTAGAATAATAATAATAATAATAATAAAACTAACAATAACAATAGGTTTCCTCCTTACGGAGGAATCCTAAATATAACTGCAAGCAGCAATGGCGGATTCCTCCAAACATTGCAAACCACTGAAAAATGTATATTCTTTACAAATAGTCACTGTAAAATTCCATGCCGCAGACTTACCAATGGGATACCAAATATGAAATGCAATACCATCAAGATCCACAAGGGCTTTTATTTAAAGCCAAGGAGTGAAGGGAGGGGGCTTGGTTGAGCCTACCCATTCCAGAAAGCCTTGTATCTTTGTGTATCAGGGCGTGGCCTGTAGCGTCACTTATGGGTGATATTGGGCCATTTGTGGTGTGGTAGTTACTCTTGGCCTATACTATAAATGTTTCAGGATTTTGAGAACTTTTACCATTGCATACAAAATCGGAAATGCAATACCATCAAGATCCACATGGGCCTTTGCTAAAGACCAAGCAATGAGTGGGGGCTTGGTCAGCCCACAATTGCCTGAAATGTTGTGTATGCGTCTCGTCAAGCTTGCGCGTGTGTCAAGGGAAAGGCTGAGTGTGTGAGAATGTGGAGCGCGCGCGCTGAGGAGCAGGGGAGACATTTCATTGGAAATGTCCTTAACAATTAGCCAAGCATGCATTTTTTTAATATTCACCAAAAATCTACTTTTCATTTTACAGTCAACTTTTTCTGAGATTTGTGTACTAAACATTCTCAAGAGTCTTCATGAACTTGTGATTGAATCAGAGTATCAGTTTTTGACTGGCGGATGTGTAAAGCATTATTTTAGCGTTAGAAATAAAAAAGATTTCCTTTATTTCAATCATTTTTTAAGATATTAATTTGCCTTCTCACATGGGAACATGATGTAGTGTCTTTCACGTGACACACCAAGTTTGGTGTTGATATTTCAAAGATTTGCTGAGATTTGATCCAACTTCCTGTTTGGTTGCTTTGTTGACGAGTTTGATTGGCTGTACCGGACAAACGGTTTTGAAATTCAAAAATCTGTTGAAGAGTTCAGTGAGGGTTGCTCTGACGATGATACCTGCCAATTCTGGGGAAGATTGGACAAAAATTGTAGGAGAAGTAGCGAAAAAACGTGTTTCCTAAATCTTTATTGTACAAAAAAATCCAATATGGCGGCCGTTATAGGTTATTGAGGCTTTTTTGTTCCTCATGAGAAATAAGGCATATCTAATGAATTTCAGAATTTTGGGACAAAAGGGATGCGAATGGCATCACTTTGTAAATGGACAATTGGGGCTTGGCCGTAGCGCCACCTATGGATAATGGTGTGTCATTTGTGGTGTGGTAGTTACTCCTGGCCTATACTATCAATGTTTCAGGATTTTGAGAACTTTTTCTAAAATGCATTACCATCAAGATCCACAAGGGCCTTCACTTCAAGCCAAGGAATGAGTGGGGGCTTGGTCAGCCCACAATTGCCTGAAATGTTGTGTATGCGTCTCGCCAAGCCCGCGCGTGTGTCAAGGGAAAGGCTGAGTGTGTGAGAATGTGGAGCACGCGCGCGCTGAAGAGCAGGGGAGACATTTCATTGAAAATTTCGTTAGCAATTAGCCAAGCATGCATGTTTCAAATATTCACATGAAATCGACTTTTCATGTTACAGTCAACTTTTCCTCAGATTTGTGTACTAAACATTCTCAAGATTCTTCATATGAACTTGTGATTGAATCAAAGTATAAGTTTTTGACCGGCGGATGTGCAAAGCAATATTTTAGCGTTAGCGATAAATTCGATTTGCTTTATATCAATCATTTTTTGAGATATGAAGTTGCCTTTGCACATGGTAACATGTTGTAGTGTCGTCCACCGATATACCAAGTTTAGTGTTGATATCTCAAAGATTTGCTGAGATTTGACCCAAGTTCCTGTTTGGTTACTTTTTTGCTGATTTTGATTGGTTGTGCCGGACAAACGGTTTAGAAAATCAAAACGCCATGGGATAACTTTTGTGAGGCTTGGTCTGAAGATCATCTATGGTCATTTTGAAGAAGATATGACAAAAATTGTAGGAGAAGTAGGCTTTCAAAGGTTTTTGATACAACCGGAAATAGCGGAAAATCTATACAACCGGAAATTGACGTTATAGGGTGCGTTGAACTCGTCTTGATCAAGGGAATCCAATGGTACCTCATTTTTGAAAATCAGTCATACGGTTCAAAAGTTGCGTGTGTAAACACAAGTCAAACTTTGACCCATTGGTGGCGCTAGAGTGGTCTGATGGGATACATGAAACTTGGTGTAGGTATAGAAGGAACTGTCCTTAATGAGTGAGCCAAATTTAACAAAAAGTTATCCAAGGGTTCTAGGGGCTGCCATTGACTCCCATGGAACTAGAATAATAATAATAATAATAATAAAACTAACAATAACAATAGGTTTCCTCCTTACGGAGGAATCCTAAATATAACTGCAAGCAGCAATGGCGGATTCCTCCAAACATTGCAAACCACTGAAAAATGTATATTCTTTACAAATAGTCACTGTAAAATTCCATGCCGCAGACTTACCAATGGGATACCAAATATGAAATGCAATACCATCAAGATCCACAAGGGCTTTTATTTAAAGCCAAGGAGTGAAGGGAGGGGGCTTGGTTGAGCCTACCCATTCCAGAAAGCCTTGTATCTTTGTGTATCAGGGCGTGGCCTGTAGCGTCACTTATGGGTGATATTGGGCCATTTGTGGTGTGGTAGTTACTCTTGGCCTATACTATAAATGTTTCAGGATTTTGAGAACTTTTACCATTGCATACAAAATCGGAAATGCAATACCATCAAGATCCACATGGGCCTTTGCTAAAGACCAAGCAATGAGTGGGGGCTTGGTCAGCCCACAATTGCCTGAAATGTTGTGTATGCGTCTCGTCAAGCTTGCGCGTGTGTCAAGGGAAAGGCTGAGTGTGTGAGAATGTGTAGCGCGCGCGCTGAGGAGCAGAGGGAGACGTTTCATTGGAAATTTCCTTAACAATTAGCCAAGCATGCATTTTTCAAATATTCACCAAAATTCAACTTTTCATCTTACAGTCAACTTTTTCTGAGATTTGTGTACTAAACATTCTCAAGAGTTTTCATGAACTAAAGGCAAACAAATCAACAGTTATTGGCCAAAAAACATTTTTGGTTCCTGCGGCCACGCCGATCACATGACACGATCACATGACACCAAATTGATTGGACATCCTCAGAAGACGGTTCCGAGTCATCTTACCAAGTTTGGTGTTGATATTTCAAAGATTTGCTGAGATTTGATCCAACTTCCTGTTTGGTTGCTTTGTTGACGATTTTGATTGGCTGTACCGGACAAACGGTTTTGAAATTCAAAAATCTGTTAAAGAATTCAGTGAGGGTTGCTCTGACGATGATACCTGCCAATTCTGGGGAAGATTGGACAAGAATTGTAGGAGAAGTAGCAAAAAAACGTGTTTCCTAAATCTTTATTGTACAAAAACATCCAATATGGCGGCCGTTATAGGTTATTGAGGCTTTTTTGTTCCTCATGAGAAATAAGGCATATCTAATGAATTTCAGAATTTTGGGACAAATGGGATGCGAATGGCATCACTTTGTAAATGGAAAATTGGGGCTTGGCCGTAGCGCCACCTATGGATAATGGTGCGTCATTTGTGGTGTGGTAGTTACTCCTGGCCTATACTATCAATGTTTCAGGATTTTGAGAACTTTTTCTAAAATGCATTACCATCAAGATCCACAAGGGCCTTCACTTCAAGCCAAGGAATGAGTGGGGGCTTGGTCAGCCCACAATTGCCTGAAATGTTGTGTATGCGTCTCGCCAAGCCCGCGCGTGTGTCAAGGGAAAGGCTGAGTGTGTGAGAATGTGGAGCACGCGCGCGCTGAAGAGCAGGGGAGACATTTCATTGAAAATTTCGTTAGCAATTAGCCAAGCATGCATGTTTCAAATATTCACATAAAATCGACTTTTCATGTTACAGTCAACTTTTCCTCAGATTTGTGTACTAAACATTCTCAAGAGTCTTCATATGAACTTGTGATTGAATCAAAGTATCAGTTTTTGACCGGCGGATGTGTAAAGCATTATTTTAGCGTTAGCGATAAATTCGATTTGCTTTATATCAATCATCTTTTGAGATATGAAGTTGCCTTTGCACATGGTAACATGTTGTAGTGTCGTCCACCGATATACCAAGTTTAGTGTTGATATCTCAAAGATTTGCTGAGATTTGACCCAAGTTCCTGTTTGGTTACTTTTTTGCTGATTTTGATTGGTTGTGCCGGACAAACGGTTTAGAAAATCAAAACGCCATGGGATAACTTTTGTGAGGCTTGGTCTGAAGATCATCTATGGTCATTTTGAAGAAGATATGACAATAATTGTAGGAGGAGTAGGCTTTCAAAGGTTTTTGATACAACCGGAAATAGCGGAAAATCTATACAACCGGAAATTGACGTCATAGGGTGCGTTGAACTCGTCTTCATCCAGGGAATCCAATGGTACCTCATTTTTGTAAATCAGTCATACGGTTCAAAAGTTGCGTGTGTAAACACAAGTCCAACTTTGACCCATTGGTGGCGCTAGAGTGGTCTGATGGGATACATGAAACTTGGTGTAGGTATAGAAGGAACTGTCCTTAATGAGTGTGCCAAATTTAACAAAAAGTTATCCAAGGGTTCTAGGGGCTGCCATTGACTCCCATGGAACTAGAATAATAATAATAATAATAATAATAATAATAATAATAAAACTAACAATAACAATAGGTTTCCTCCTTACGGAGGAATCCTAAATATAACTGCAAGCAGCAATGGCGGATTCCTCCAAACATTGCAAACCACTGAAAAATGTATATTCTTTACAAATCGTCACTGTAAAATTCCATGCTGCAGACTTACCAATGGGATACCAAATCTGAAATGCAATACCATCAAGATCCACAAGGGCTTTTATTTCAAGCCAAGGAGTGAAGGGAGGGGGCTTGGTGAGCCTACCCATTCCAGAAAGCCTTGTATCTTTGTGTATCAGGGCGTGGCCTGTAGCGTCACTTATGGGTGATATTGGGCCATTTGTGGTGTGGTAGTTACTCTTGGCCTATACTATCAATGTTTCAGGATTTTGAGAACTTTTTACCATTGCATACAAAATCGGAAATGCAATACCACCAAGATCCACATGGGCCTTTGCTAAAGACCAAGCAATGAGTGGGGGCTTGGTCAGCCCACAATTGCCTGAAATGTTGTGTATGCGTCTCGCCAAGCTTGCGCGTGTGTCAAGGGAAAGGCTGAGTGTGTGAGAATGTGGAGCGCGCGCGCTGAGGGTCAGGGGAGACATTTAGTTGGAAATTTCCTTAATAATTAGCCAAGCATGCATTTTTCAAATATTCACCAAAAATCAGCTTTTCATCTTAGAGTCAACTTTTTCTGAGATTTGTGTACTAAACATTCGCAAGAGTCTTCATGAACTTGTGATTGAATTAGAGTTTTTTGACTGGCGGAAGTGTAAAGCATTATTTTAGCGTTAGATAGAAATAAATTAGATTTCCTTTATTTCAATCATTTTTTAAGATATTAATTTGCCTTCTCACATGGGAACATGATGTAGTGTCTTTCACGTGACACACCAAGTTTGGTGGTGATATTTCAAAGATTTGCTGAGATTTGATCCAACTGCCTGTTTGGTTGCTTTGTTGACGATTTTGATTGGCTGTACCGGACAAACGGTTATGAAATTCAAAAATCTGTTGAAGATTTCAGTGAGGGTTGCTCTGACGATGATACCTGCCAATTCTGGGGAAGATTGGACAAAAATTGTAGGAGAAGTAGCAAAAAAACTTGTTTCCTAAATCTTTATTGTACAAAAAAATCCAATATGGTGGCCGTTATAGGTTATTGAGGCTTTTTTGTTCCTCATGAGAAATAAGGCATATATAATGAATTTCAGAATTTTGGGACAAATGGGATGCGAATGGCATCACTTTGTAAATGGAAAATTGGGGCTTGGCCGTAGCGCCACCTATGGATAATGGTGCGTCATTTGTGGTGTGGTAGTTACTCCTGGCCTATACTATCGGAAACACACTAGATCTAGTGATAACAACTGGACTAAATATCAATAATATTTCAATAACTGATCTACCCCTCTCAGACCATCATTATATACTTTTTAATGTGGAAATTATCCTAACAAAAACCAAAAAAGAATTCTTAGTCCATAGAAGATATTTAGACGATACAGCTATGATGACATTTTCTGAACAATTTGCTCTACATGAGCCGACTTACCATGATTGCTCTCTGAATGAAATGGTAGAGAACCTCAATTATGCACTATTATCTGTGTTAGACTCTGTTGCACCACTGAAAACCAAAAAGAAGTGCACAAGCAGAACCTCCCCATGGCTGAGAAATAAAAATGTTAGTGAAACGAAAAGAAAATGCCGTGCAGCAGAGAGAAAATGGAGGAAAACAAAGATCACTATCCACTACAATATCTACAAAGATACACTAACCACCTTTAACAAAACCATCCGTCTAGCAAGGAGAGAATATTTCTCCAACATTATTACAGAAAATGCCAGAAATTCCAGAGTTCTTTTCTCCACCATTGACCAGCTGCTAAACACTGTCCCTGCCCCACCTCCATCCTCAGCAGTTAAATGTGAAGAGCTTGCTTTGTTCTTCAAGAACAAAATAACTTTGATTAGAGCGAGTATTATTAATAGTGGGGTCGAAACTGACATCAGTAGATTCTGCAACATAACCATGAGCACATTTACCTGTATCACACTTAGTGAACTTTCCAAAATTGTCAGCGAATCTAACTCCACAACCTCAGATATTGATCCTATACCCACAACATTCTTTAAGCGAGTGTTTGATAGTGTCTCAGGTCCGGTGCTAGAGATTATAAACACATCCCTTAGAACTGGCGTCTTCCCAGATGCCTTCAAAACAGCTGTTGTAAAGCCCCTATTAAAGAAACCCAAATTGGATAACAGTCTACTTGCAAATTACAGACCAATATCAAACCTCCCATTTATTAGTAAAGTACTGGAAAAGATAGTTTTAGTCCAATTAAATTATTTTCTTGAAGAAAATAACATCCTGGAAGTCTCGCAGTCAGGTTTCAGGAAATATCACAGTACTGAAACTGCTTTCACCAAAATAATTAGCGACCTCAGACTAAACTCTGATGCAAATAAAGTCTCTATCCTTATCCTGTTAGATCTCAGTGCAGCATTTGATACAATTGATCACGACATCCTAATCAATAGACTGGAAAAGCTTATTGGGTTCACGGATAGTGTATTGAACTGGCTGAAATCATATATCACAGGAAGGAAGTTTTATGTTAGTTTAGGTGACCATAGGTCCAAGAAACATCAGAACTGCTACGGGGTTGCTCAAGGAAGCTGCTTAGGTCCATTACTTTTTTCTCTTTATATGTTACCACTCGGCGACATAATCAGAGAACATAACATAGATTTCCATAGCTATGCGGATGACACACAACTATATATATCCACTGAACCCAACGATGCAACGGCCATCAATTCCATTACAAACTGCCTGTTGGCAATAAACAAATGGATGAATGATAACTTTCTTAAATTAAATGAAGACAAAACCGAAGTCCTACTATGTGGCCCCAAATCCAAAAGAGAGATGCTTATTAAGAATCTTGGAGGCTTAACCCCCTGTCTTAAACCAGAGGTGACGAGTCTCTGCGTAATCCTGGACTCAGATTTGAATTTCAACTCTCACATTAATAAAGTGACCAAAACAGCTTTCTTTCACCTGAGGAATATAGCAAAGGTACGACCATTCATAAACCAAAATGATGCAGAGAAGTTAATTCATGCTTTTATATCCAGCCGGCTGGACTACTGTAACGCACTTTTCACTGGTCTTCCCAAGAAAACCACTGAAAGACTACAGCTCATTCAAAATTCTGCAGCTAGATTATTAACCAAAACTAAAAGGAGAAAACACATTAGTCCTGTCCTAGCTACTTTACACTGGCTCCCTGTTACCTTCAGAATTGACTTTAAGGTCCTTTTTCTCACATACAAAGCTCTACACGGACAAGGACCTAGCTACATTGCTAACTCCTTTATAAACTACACACCAGCTAGAACACTGCGATCATCAAATGCAGGCCTATTAGAGGTCACCAGAAGCAGTCATAAGAAGATTGGTGATTCGGCCTTTGTCAATTACGCCCCAAAACTATGGAACAAATTACCCATAAATATTAGGGAAGCTAACACTCTAGACATTTTTAAAAGACAGCTTAAAACCTACCTTTTTACCGAAGCATTTAAGTAATTTTATCTCAAAAGGGTTTTCCTACTTTTTAAAGTTGTTTTCTCTCTTGAACAGAGATCTTATTGGGATTTTTATTATTGTTTGAATTATTTATCACTTGTATTATTGTTTTTATTGATTTTATGTAAAGCACCTTGAGCTACAATTCTTGTATGAAATGTGCTATATAAATAAAGTCTTACTTACTTACTTACTTACTATCAATGTTTCAGGATTTTGAGAACATTTTCTAAAATGCATTACCATCAAGATCCACAAGGGCCTTCACTTCAAGCCAAGGAATGAGTGGGGGCTTGGTCAGCCCACAATTGCCTGAAATGTTGTGTATGCGTCTCGCCAAGCCCGCGCGTGTGTCAAGGGAAAGGCTGAGTGTGTGAGAATGTGGAGCACGCGCGCGCTGAAGAGCTGGGGAGACATTTCATTGAAAATTTCGTTAGCAATTAGCCAAGCATGCATGTTTCAAATATTCACATAAAATCGACTTTTCATGTTACAGTCAACTTTTCCTCAAATTTGTGTACTAAACATTCTCAAGAGTCTTCATATGAACTTGTGATTGAATCAAAGTATCAGTTTTTGACCGGCGGATGTGTAAAGCATTATTTTAGCGTTAGCGATAAATTCGATTTGCTTTATATCAATCATTTTTTGAGATATGAAGTTGCCTTTGCACATGGTAACATGTTGTAGTGTCGTCCACCGATATACCAAGTTTAGTGTTGATATCTCAAAGATTTGCTGAGATTTGACCCAAGTTCCTGTTTGGTTACTTTTTTGCTGATTTTGATTGGCTGTGCCGGACAAACGGTTTATAAAATCAAAACGCCATGGGATAACTTTTATGATGCTTGGTCTGAAGATCATCTCTGGTCATTTTGAAGAAGATATGACAAAAATTGTAGGAGGAGTAGGCTTTCAAAGGTTTTTGATACAACCGGAAATAGCGGAAAATCTATATAACCGGAAATTGACGTCATAGGGTGCGTTGAACTCGTCTTGATCAAGGGAATCCAATGGTACCTCATTTTTGAAAATCAGTCATACGGTTCAAAAGTTGCGTGTGTAAACACAAGTCCAACTTTGACCCATTGGTGGCGCTAGAGTGGTCTGATGGGATACATGAAACTTGGTGTAGGTATAGAAGGAAGTGTCCTTAATGAGTGTGCCAAATTTAACAAAAAGTTATCCAAGGGTTCTAGGGGCTGCCATTGACTCCCATGGAACTAGAATAATAATAATAAATATAACTGCAAGCAGCAATGGCGGATTCCTCCAAACATTGCAAACCACTGAAAAATTTATATTCTTCACAAATTGTCACTGTAAAAATCCATGCTGCAGACTTACCAATGGGATACCAAATCTGAAATGCAATACCATCAAGATCCACAAGGGCTTTTATTTCAAGCCAAGGAGTGAAGGGAGGGGGCTTGGTGAGCCTACCCATTCCAGAAAGCCTTGTATCTTTGTGTACCAGGGCGTGGCCTGTAGCGTCACTTATGGGTGATATTGGGCCATTTGTGGTGTGGTAGTTACTCTTGGCCTATACTATCAATGTTTCAGGATTTTGAGAACTTTTTACCATTGCATACAAAATCGGAAATGCAATACCATCAAGATCCACATGGTCCTTTGCTAAAGACCAAGCAATGAGTGGGGCTTGGTCAGCCCACAATTGCCTGAAATGTTGTGTATGCGTCTCGCCAAGCTTGTGCGTGTGTCAAGGGAAAGGCTGAGTGTGTGAGAATGTGGAGCGCGCGTGCTGAGGAGCAGGGGAGACATTTCATTGGAAATTTCCTTAACAATTAGCCAAGCATGCATTTTTCAAATATTCACCTAAATTCAACTTTTCATCTTACAGTCAACTTTTTCTGAGATTTGTGTACTAAACATTCTCAAAAGTCTTCATGAACTTGTGATTGAATCAGAGTTTTTTGACTGGCGGATGTGTAAAGCATTATTTTAGCGTTAGAAATAAATTTGATTTCCTTCATTTCAATCATTTTTGAAGATATTAATTTGCCTTCCTACATGGGAACATGACGTAGTGTCTTTCACGTGACACACTAAGTTTGGTGTTGATATTTCAAAGATTTGCTGAGATTTGATCCAACTTCCTGTTTGGTTGCTTTGTTGACGATTTTGATTGGCTGTACCGGACAAACGGTTTTGAAATTCAAAAATCTGTTAAAGAATTCAGTGAGGGTTGCTCTGACGATGATACCTGCCAATTCTGGGGAAGATTGGACAAGAATTGTAGGAGAAGTAGCAAAAAAACGTGTTTCCTAAATCTTTATTGTACAAAAACATCCAATATGGCGGCCGTTATAGGTTATTGAGGCTTTTTTGTTCCTCATGAGAAATAAGGCATATCTAATGAATTTCAGAATTTTGGGACAAATGGGATGCGAATGGCATCACTTTGTAAATGGAAAATTGGGGCTTGGCCGTAGCGCCACCTATGGATAATGGTGCGTCATTTGTGGTGTGGTAGTTACTCCTGGCCTATACTATCAATGTTTCAGGATTTTGAGAACTTTTTCTAAAATGCATTACCATCAAGATCCACAAGGGCCTTCACTTCAAGCCAAGGAATGAGTGGGGGCTTGGTCAGCCCACAATTGCCTGAAATGTTGTGTATGCGTCTCGCCAAGCCCGCGCGTGTGTCAAGGGAAAGGCTGAGTGTGTGAGAATGTGGAGCACGCGCGCGCTGAAGAGCAGGGGAGACATTTCATTGAAAATTTCGTTAGCAATTAGCCAAGCATGCATGTTTCAAATATTCACATAAAATCGACTTTTCATGTTACAGTCAACTTTTCCTCAGATTTGTGTACTAAACATTCTCAAGAGTCTTCATATGAACTTGTGATTGAATCAAAGTATCAGTTTTTGACCGGCGGATGTGTAAAGCATTATTTTAGCGTTAGCGATAAATTCGATTTGCTTTATATCAATCATCTTTTGAGATATGAAGTTGCCTTTGCACATGGTAACATGTTGTAGTGTCGTCCACCGATATACCAAGTTTAGTGTTGATATCTCAAAGATTTGCTGAGATTTGACCCAAGTTCCTGTTTGGTTACTTTTTTGCTGATTTTGATTGGTTGTGCCGGACAAACGGTTTAGAAAATCAAAACGCCATGGGATAACTTTTGTGAGGCTTGGTCTGAAGATCATCTATGGTCATTTTGAAGAAGATATGACAATAATTGTAGGAGGAGTAGGCTTTCAAAGGTTTTTGATACAACCGGAAATAGCGGAAAATCTATACAACCGGAAATTGACGTCATAGGGTGCGTTGAACTCGTCTTCATCCAGGGAATCCAATGGTACCTCATTTTTGTAAATCAGTCATACGGTTCAAAAGTTGCGTGTGTAAACACAAGTCCAACTTTGACCCATTGGTGGCGCTAGAGTGGTCTGATGGGATACATGAAACTTGGTGTAGGTATAGAAGGAACTGTCCTTAATGAGTGTGCCAAATTTAACAAAAAGTTATCCAAGGGTTCTAGGGGCTGCCATTGACTCCCATGGAACTAGAATAATAATAATAATAATAATAATAATAATAATAATAAAACTAACAATAACAATAGGTTTCCTCCTTACGGAGGAATCCTAAATATAACTGCAAGCAGCAATGGCGGATTCCTCCAAACATTGCAAACCACTGAAAAATGTATATTCTTTACAAATCGTCACTGTAAAATTCCATGCTGCAGACTTACCAATGGGATACCAAATCTGAAATGCAATACCATCAAGATCCACAAGGGCTTTTATTTCAAGCCAAGGAGTGAAGGGAGGGGGCTTGGTGAGCCTACCCATTCCAGAAAGCCTTGTATCTTTGTGTATCAGGGCGTGGCCTGTAGCGTCACTTATGGGTGATATTGGGCCATTTGTGGTGTGGTAGTTACTCTTGGCCTATACTATCAATGTTTCAGGATTTTGAGAACTTTTTACCATTGCATACAAAATCGGAAATGCAATACCACCAAGATCCACATGGGCCTTTGCTAAAGACCAAGCAATGAGTGGGGGCTTGGTCAGCCCACAATTGCCTGAAATGTTGTGTATGCGTCTCGCCAAGCTTGCGCGTGTGTCAAGGGAAAGGCTGAGTGTGTGAGAATGTGGAGCGCGCGCGCTGAGGGTCAGGGGAGACATTTAGTTGGAAATTTCCTTAATAATTAGCCAAGCATGCATTTTTCAAATATTCACCAAAAATCAGCTTTTCATCTTAGAGTCAACTTTTTCTGAGATTTGTGTACTAAACATTCGCAAGAGTCTTCATGAACTTGTGATTGAATTAGAGTTTTTTGACTGGCGGAAGTGTAAAGCATTATTTTAGCGTTAGATAGAAATAAATTAGATTTCCTTTATTTCAATCATTTTTTAAGATATTAATTTGCCTTCTCACATGGGAACATGATGTAGTGTCTTTCACGTGACACACCAAGTTTGGTGGTGATATTTCAAAGATTTGCTGAGATTTGATCCAACTGCCTGTTTGGTTGCTTTGTTGACGATTTTGATTGGCTGTACCGGACAAACGGTTATGAAATTCAAAAATCTGTTGAAGATTTCAGTGAGGGTTGCTCTGACGATGATACCTGCCAATTCTGGGGAAGATTGGACAAAAATTGTAGGAGAAGTAGCAAAAAAACTTGTTTCCTAAATCTTTATTGTACAAAAAAATCCAATATGGTGGCCGTTATAGGTTATTGAGGCTTTTTTGTTCCTCATGAGAAATAAGGCATATATAATGAATTTCAGAATTTTGGGACAAATGGGATGCGAATGGCATCACTTTGTAAATGGAAAATTGGGGCTTGGCCGTAGCGCCACCTATGGATAATGGTGCGTCATTTGTGGTGTGGTAGTTACTCCTGGCCTATACTATCGGAAACACACTAGATCTAGTGATAACAACTGGACTAAATATCAATAATATTTCAATAACTGATCTACCCCTCTCAGACCATCATTATATACTTTTTAATGTGGAAATTATCCTAACAAAAACCAAAAAAGAATTCTTAGTCCATAGAAGATATTTAGACGATACAGCTATGATGACATTTTCTGAACAATTTGCTCTACATGAGCCGACTTACCATGATTGCTCTCTGAATGAAATGGTAGAGAACCTCAATTATGCACTATTATCTGTGTTAGACTCTGTTGCACCACTGAAAACCAAAAAGAAGTGCACAAGCAGAACCTCCCCATGGCTGAGAAATAAAAATGTTAGTGAAACGAAAAGAAAATGCCGTGCAGCAGAGAGAAAATGGAGGAAAACAAAGATCACTATCCACTACAATATCTACAAAGATACACTAACCACCTTTAACAAAACCATCCGTCTAGCAAGGAGAGAATATTTCTCCAACATTATTACAGAAAATGCCAGAAATTCCAGAGTTCTTTTCTCCACCATTGACCAGCTGCTAAACACTGTCCCTGCCCCACCTCCATCCTCAGCAGTTAAATGTGAAGAGCTTGCTTTGTTCTTCAAGAACAAAATAACTTTGATTAGAGCGAGTATTATTAATAGTGGGGTCGAAACTGACATCAGTAGATTCTGCAACATAACCATGAGCACATTTACCTGTATCACACTTAGTGAACTTTCCAAAATTGTCAGCGAATCTAACTCCACAACCTCAGATATTGATCCTATACCCACAACATTCTTTAAGCGAGTGTTTGATAGTGTCTCAGGTCCGGTGCTAGAGATTATAAACACATCCCTTAGAACTGGCGTCTTCCCAGATGCCTTCAAAACAGCTGTTGTAAAGCCCCTATTAAAGAAACCCAAATTGGATAACAGTCTACTTGCAAATTACAGACCAATATCAAACCTCCCATTTATTAGTAAAGTACTGGAAAAGATAGTTTTAGTCCAATTAAATTATTTTCTTGAAGAAAATAACATCCTGGAAGTCTCGCAGTCAGGTTTCAGGAAATATCACAGTACTGAAACTGCTTTCACCAAAATAATTAGCGACCTCAGACTAAACTCTGATGCAAATAAAGTCTCTATCCTTATCCTGTTAGATCTCAGTGCAGCATTTGATACAATTGATCACGACATCCTAATCAATAGACTGGAAAAGCTTATTGGGTTCACGGATAGTGTATTGAACTGGCTGAAATCATATATCACAGGAAGGAAGTTTTATGTTAGTTTAGGTGACCATAGGTCCAAGAAACATCAGAACTGCTACGGGGTTGCTCAAGGAAGCTGCTTAGGTCCATTACTTTTTTCTCTTTATATGTTACCACTCGGCGACATAATCAGAGAACATAACATAGATTTCCATAGCTATGCGGATGACACACAACTATATATATCCACTGAACCCAACGATGCAACGGCCATCAATTCCATTACAAACTGCCTGTTGGCAATAAACAAATGGATGAATGATAACTTTCTTAAATTAAATGAAGACAAAACCGAAGTCCTACTATGTGGCCCCAAATCCAAAAGAGAGATGCTTATTAAGAATCTTGGAGGCTTAACCCCCTGTCTTAAACCAGAGGTGACGAGTCTCTGCGTAATCCTGGACTCAGATTTGAATTTCAACTCTCACATTAATAAAGTGACCAAAACAGCTTTCTTTCACCTGAGGAATATAGCAAAGGTACGACCATTCATAAACCAAAATGATGCAGAGAAGTTAATTCATGCTTTTATATCCAGCCGGCTGGACTACTGTAACGCACTTTTCACTGGTCTTCCCAAGAAAACCACTGAAAGACTACAGCTCATTCAAAATTCTGCAGCTAGATTATTAACCAAAACTAAAAGGAGAAAACACATTAGTCCTGTCCTAGCTACTTTACACTGGCTCCCTGTTACCTTCAGAATTGACTTTAAGGTCCTTTTTCTCACATACAAAGCTCTACACGGACAAGGACCTAGCTACATTGCTAACTCCTTTATAAACTACACACCAGCTAGAACACTGCGATCATCAAATGCAGGCCTATTAGAGGTCACCAGAAGCAGTCATAAGAAGATTGGTGATTCGGCCTTTGTCAATTACGCCCCAAAACTATGGAACAAATTACCCATAAATATTAGGGAAGCTAACACTCTAGACATTTTTAAAAGACAGCTTAAAACCTACCTTTTTACCGAAGCATTTAAGTAATTTTATCTCAAAAGGGTTTTCCTACTTTTTAAAGTTGTTTTCTCTCTTGAACAGAGATCTTATTGGGATTTTTATTATTGTTTGAATTATTTATCACTTGTATTATTGTTTTTATTGATTTTATGTAAAGCACCTTGAGCTACAATTCTTGTATGAAATGTGCTATATAAATAAAGTCTTACTTACTTACTTACTTACTATCAATGTTTCAGGATTTTGAGAACATTTTCTAAAATGCATTACCATCAAGATCCACAAGGGCCTTCACTTCAAGCCAAGGAATGAGTGGGGGCTTGGTCAGCCCACAATTGCCTGAAATGTTGTGTATGCGTCTCGCCAAGCCCGCGCGTGTGTCAAGGGAAAGGCTGAGTGTGTGAGAATGTGGAGCACGCGCGCGCTGAAGAGCTGGGGAGACATTTCATTGAAAATTTCGTTAGCAATTAGCCAAGCATGCATGTTTCAAATATTCACATAAAATCGACTTTTCATGTTACAGTCAACTTTTCCTCAAATTTGTGTACTAAACATTCTCAAGAGTCTTCATATGAACTTGTGATTGAATCAAAGTATCAGTTTTTGACCGGCGGATGTGTAAAGCATTATTTTAGCGTTAGCGATAAATTCGATTTGCTTTATATCAATCATTTTTTGAGATATGAAGTTGCCTTTGCACATGGTAACATGTTGTAGTGTCGTCCACCGATATACCAAGTTTAGTGTTGATATCTCAAAGATTTGCTGAGATTTGACCCAAGTTCCTGTTTGGTTACTTTTTTGCTGATTTTGATTGGCTGTGCCGGACAAACGGTTTATAAAATCAAAACGCCATGGGATAACTTTTATGATGCTTGGTCTGAAGATCATCTCTGGTCATTTTGAAGAAGATATGACAAAAATTGTAGGAGGAGTAGGCTTTCAAAGGTTTTTGATACAACCGGAAATAGCGGAAAATCTATATAACCGGAAATTGACGTCATAGGGTGCGTTGAACTCGTCTTGATCAAGGGAATCCAATGGTACCTCATTTTTGAAAATCAGTCATACGGTTCAAAAGTTGCGTGTGTAAACACAAGTCCAACTTTGACCCATTGGTGGCGCTAGAGTGGTCTGATGGGATACATGAAACTTGGTGTAGGTATAGAAGGAAGTGTCCTTAATGAGTGTGCCAAATTTAACAAAAAGTTATCCAAGGGTTCTAGGGGCTGCCATTGACTCCCATGGAACTAGAATAATAATAATAAATATAACTGCAAGCAGCAATGGCGGATTCCTCCAAACATTGCAAACCACTGAAAAATTTATATTCTTCACAAATTGTCACTGTAAAAATCCATGCTGCAGACTTACCAATGGGATACCAAATCTGAAATGCAATACCATCAAGATCCACAAGGGCTTTTATTTCAAGCCAAGGAGTGAAGGGAGGGGGCTTGGTGAGCCTACCCATTCCAGAAAGCCTTGTATCTTTGTGTACCAGGGCGTGGCCTGTAGCGTCACTTATGGGTGATATTGGGCCATTTGTGGTGTGGTAGTTACTCTTGGCCTATACTATCAATGTTTCAGGATTTTGAGAACTTTTTACCATTGCATACAAAATCGGAAATGCAATACCATCAAGATCCACATGGTCCTTTGCTAAAGACCAAGCAATGAGTGGGGCTTGGTCAGCCCACAATTGCCTGAAATGTTGTGTATGCGTCTCGCCAAGCTTGTGCGTGTGTCAAGGGAAAGGCTGAGTGTGTGAGAATGTGGAGCGCGCGTGCTGAGGAGCAGGGGAGACATTTCATTGGAAATTTCCTTAACAATTAGCCAAGCATGCATTTTTCAAATATTCACCTAAATTCAACTTTTCATCTTACAGTCAACTTTTTCTGAGATTTGTGTACTAAACATTCTCAAAAGTCTTCATGAACTTGTGATTGAATCAGAGTTTTTTGACTGGCGGATGTGTAAAGCATTATTTTAGCGTTAGAAATAAATTTGATTTCCTTCATTTCAATCATTTTTGAAGATATTAATTTGCCTTCCTACATGGGAACATGACGTAGTGTCTTTCACGTGACACACTAAGTTTGGTGTTGATATTTCAAAGATTTGCTGAGATTTGATCCAACTTCCTGTTTGGTTGCTTTGTTGACGATTTTGATTGGCTGTACCGGACAAACGGTTTTGAAATTCAAAAATCTGTTAAAGAATTCAGTGAGGGTTGCTCTGACGATGATACCTGCCAATTCTGGGGAAGATTGGACAAGAATTGTAGGAGAAGTAGCAAAAAAACGTGTTTCCTAAATCTTTATTGTACAAAAACATCCAATATGGCGGCCGTTATAGGTTATTGAGGCTTTTTTGTTCCTCATGAGAAATAAGGCATATCTAATGAATTTCAGAATTTTGGGACAAATGGGATGCGAATGGCATCACTTTGTAAATGGAAAATTGGGGCTTGGCCGTAGCGCCACCTATGGATAATGGTGCGTCATTTGTGGTGTGGTAGTTACTCCTGGCCTATACTATCAATGTTTCAGGATTTTGAGAACTTTTTCTAAAATGCATTACCATCAAGATCCACAAGGGCCTTCACTTCAAGCCAAGGAATGAGTGGGGGCTTGGTCAGCCCACAATTGCCTGAAATGTTGTGTATGCGTCTCGCCAAGCCCGCGCGTGTGTCAAGGGAAAGGCTGAGTGTGTGAGAATGTGGAGCACGCGCGCGCTGAAGAGCAGGGGAGACATTTCATTGAAAATTTCGTTAGCAATTAGCCAAGCATGCATGTTTCAAATATTCACATAAAATCGACTTTTCATGTTACAGTCAACTTTTCCTCAGATTTGTGTACTAAACATTCTCAAGAGTCTTCATATGAACTTGTGATTGAATCAAAGTATCAGTTTTTGACCGGCGGATGTGTAAAGCATTATTTTAGCGTTAGCGATAAATTCGATTTGCTTTATATCAATCATCTTTTGAGATATGAAGTTGCCTTTGCACATGGTAACATGTTGTAGTGTCGTCCACCGATATACCAAGTTTAGTGTTGATATCTCAAAGATTTGCTGAGATTTGACCCAAGTTCCTGTTTGGTTACTTTTTTGCTGATTTTGATTGGTTGTGCCGGACAAACGGTTTAGAAAATCAAAACGCCATGGGATAACTTTTGTGAGGCTTGGTCTGAAGATCATCTATGGTCATTTTGAAGAAGATATGACAATAATTGTAGGAGGAGTAGGCTTTCAAAGGTTTTTGATACAACCGGAAATAGCGGAAAATCTATACAACCGGAAATTGACGTCATAGGGTGCGTTGAACTCGTCTTCATCCAGGGAATCCAATGGTACCTCATTTTTGTAAATCAGTCATACGGTTCAAAAGTTGCGTGTGTAAACACAAGTCCAACTTTGACCCATTGGTGGCGCTAGAGTGGTCTGATGGGATACATGAAACTTGGTGTAGGTATAGAAGGAACTGTCCTTAATGAGTGTGCCAAATTTAACAAAAAGTTATCCAAGGGTTCTAGGGGCTGCCATTGACTCCCATGGAACTAGAATAATAATAATAATAATAATAATAATAATAATAATAAAACTAACAATAACAATAGGTTTCCTCCTTACGGAGGAATCCTAAATATAACTGCAAGCAGCAATGGCGGATTCCTCCAAACATTGCAAACCACTGAAAAATGTATATTCTTTACAAATCGTCACTGTAAAATTCCATGCTGCAGACTTACCAATGGGATACCAAATCTGAAATGCAATACCATCAAGATCCACAAGGGCTTTTATTTCAAGCCAAGGAGTGAAGGGAGGGGGCTTGGTGAGCCTACCCATTCCAGAAAGCCTTGTATCTTTGTGTATCAGGGCGTGGCCTGTAGCGTCACTTATGGGTGATATTGGGCCATTTGTGGTGTGGTAGTTACTCTTGGCCTATACTATCAATGTTTCAGGATTTTGAGAACTTTTTACCATTGCATACAAAATCGGAAATGCAATACCACCAAGATCCACATGGGCCTTTGCTAAAGACCAAGCAATGAGTGGGGGCTTGGTCAGCCCACAATTGCCTGAAATGTTGTGTATGCGTCTCGCCAAGCTTGCGCGTGTGTCAAGGGAAAGGCTGAGTGTGTGAGAATGTGGAGCGCGCGCGCTGAGGGTCAGGGGAGACATTTAGTTGGAAATTTCCTTAATAATTAGCCAAGCATGCATTTTTCAAATATTCACCAAAAATCAGCTTTTCATCTTAGAGTCAACTTTTTCTGAGATTTGTGTACTAAACATTCGCAAGAGTCTTCATGAACTTGTGATTGAATTAGAGTTTTTTGACTGGCGGAAGTGTAAAGCATTATTTTAGCGTTAGATAGAAATAAATTAGATTTCCTTTATTTCAATCATTTTTTAAGATATTAATTTGCCTTCTCACATGGGAACATGATGTAGTGTCTTTCACGTGACACACCAAGTTTGGTGGTGATATTTCAAAGATTTGCTGAGATTTGATCCAACTGCCTGTTTGGTTGCTTTGTTGACGATTTTGATTGGCTGTACCGGACAAACGGTTATGAAATTCAAAAATCTGTTGAAGATTTCAGTGAGGGTTGCTCTGACGATGATACCTGCCAATTCTGGGGAAGATTGGACAAAAATTGTAGGAGAAGTAGCAAAAAAACTTGTTTCCTAAATCTTTATTGTACAAAAAAATCCAATATGGTGGCCGTTATAGGTTATTGAGGCTTTTTTGTTCCTCATGAGAAATAAGGCATATATAATGAATTTCAGAATTTTGGGACAAATGGGATGCGAATGGCATCACTTTGTAAATGGAAAATTGGGGCTTGGCCGTAGCGCCACCTATGGATAATGGTGCGTCATTTGTGGTGTGGTAGTTACTCCTGGCCTATACTATCGGAAACACACTAGATCTAGTGATAACAACTGGACTAAATATCAATAATATTTCAATAACTGATCTACCCCTCTCAGACCATCATTATATACTTTTTAATGTGGAAATTATCCTAACAAAAACCAAAAAAGAATTCTTAGTCCATAGAAGATATTTAGACGATACAGCTATGATGACATTTTCTGAACAATTTGCTCTACATGAGCCGACTTACCATGATTGCTCTCTGAATGAAATGGTAGAGAACCTCAATTATGCACTATTATCTGTGTTAGACTCTGTTGCACCACTGAAAACCAAAAAGAAGTGCACAAGCAGAACCTCCCCATGGCTGAGAAATAAAAATGTTAGTGAAACGAAAAGAAAATGCCGTGCAGCAGAGAGAAAATGGAGGAAAACAAAGATCACTATCCACTACAATATCTACAAAGATACACTAACCACCTTTAACAAAACCATCCGTCTAGCAAGGAGAGAATATTTCTCCAACATTATTACAGAAAATGCCAGAAATTCCAGAGTTCTTTTCTCCACCATTGACCAGCTGCTAAACACTGTCCCTGCCCCACCTCCATCCTCAGCAGTTAAATGTGAAGAGCTTGCTTTGTTCTTCAAGAACAAAATAACTTTGATTAGAGCGAGTATTATTAATAGTGGGGTCGAAACTGACATCAGTAGATTCTGCAACATAACCATGAGCACATTTACCTGTATCACACTTAGTGAACTTTCCAAAATTGTCAGCGAATCTAACTCCACAACCTCAGATATTGATCCTATACCCACAACATTCTTTAAGCGAGTGTTTGATAGTGTCTCAGGTCCGGTGCTAGAGATTATAAACACATCCCTTAGAACTGGCGTCTTCCCAGATGCCTTCAAAACAGCTGTTGTAAAGCCCCTATTAAAGAAACCCAAATTGGATAACAGTCTACTTGCAAATTACAGACCAATATCAAACCTCCCATTTATTAGTAAAGTACTGGAAAAGATAGTTTTAGTCCAATTAAATTATTTTCTTGAAGAAAATAACATCCTGGAAGTCTCGCAGTCAGGTTTCAGGAAATATCACAGTACTGAAACTGCTTTCACCAAAATAATTAGCGACCTCAGACTAAACTCTGATGCAAATAAAGTCTCTATCCTTATCCTGTTAGATCTCAGTGCAGCATTTGATACAATTGATCACGACATCCTAATCAATAGACTGGAAAAGCTTATTGGGTTCACGGATAGTGTATTGAACTGGCTGAAATCATATATCACAGGAAGGAAGTTTTATGTTAGTTTAGGTGACCATAGGTCCAAGAAACATCAGAACTGCTACGGGGTTGCTCAAGGAAGCTGCTTAGGTCCATTACTTTTTTCTCTTTATATGTTACCACTCGGCGACATAATCAGAGAACATAACATAGATTTCCATAGCTATGCGGATGACACACAACTATATATATCCACTGAACCCAACGATGCAACGGCCATCAATTCCATTACAAACTGCCTGTTGGCAATAAACAAATGGATGAATGATAACTTTCTTAAATTAAATGAAGACAAAACCGAAGTCCTACTATGTGGCCCCAAATCCAAAAGAGAGATGCTTATTAAGAATCTTGGAGGCTTAACCCCCTGTCTTAAACCAGAGGTGACGAGTCTCTGCGTAATCCTGGACTCAGATTTGAATTTCAACTCTCACATTAATAAAGTGACCAAAACAGCTTTCTTTCACCTGAGGAATATAGCAAAGGTACGACCATTCATAAACCAAAATGATGCAGAGAAGTTAATTCATGCTTTTATATCCAGCCGGCTGGACTACTGTAACGCACTTTTCACTGGTCTTCCCAAGAAAACCACTGAAAGACTACAGCTCATTCAAAATTCTGCAGCTAGATTATTAACCAAAACTAAAAGGAGAAAACACATTAGTCCTGTCCTAGCTACTTTACACTGGCTCCCTGTTACCTTCAGAATTGACTTTAAGGTCCTTTTTCTCACATACAAAGCTCTACACGGACAAGGACCTAGCTACATTGCTAACTCCTTTATAAACTACACACCAGCTAGAACACTGCGATCATCAAATGCAGGCCTATTAGAGGTCACCAGAAGCAGTCATAAGAAGATTGGTGATTCGGCCTTTGTCAATTACGCCCCAAAACTATGGAACAAATTACCCATAAATATTAGGGAAGCTAACACTCTAGACATTTTTAAAAGACAGCTTAAAACCTACCTTTTTACCGAAGCATTTAAGTAATTTTATCTCAAAAGGGTTTTCCTACTTTTTAAAGTTGTTTTCTCTCTTGAACAGAGATCTTATTGGGATTTTTATTATTGTTTGAATTATTTATCACTTGTATTATTGTTTTTATTGATTTTATGTAAAGCACCTTGAGCTACAATTCTTGTATGAAATGTGCTATATAAATAAAGTCTTACTTACTTACTTACTTACTTACTATCAATGTTTCAGGATTTTGAGAACATTTTCTAAAATGCATTACCATCAAGATCCACAAGGGCCTTCACTTCAAGCCAAGGAATGAGTGGGGGCTTGGTCAGCCCACAATTGCCTGAAATGTTGTGTATGCGTCTCGCCAAGCCCGCGCGTGTGTCAAGGGAAAGGCTGAGTGTGTGAGAATGTGGAGCACGCGCGCGCTGAAGAGCAGGGGAGACATTTCATTGAAAATTTCGTTAGCAATTAGCCAAGCATGCATGTTTCAAATATTCACATAAAATCGACTTTTCATGTTACAGTCAACTTTTCCTCAGATTTGTGTACTAAACATTCTCAAGAGTCTTCATATGAACTTGTGATTGAATCAAAGTATCAGTTTTTGACCGGCGGATGTGTAAAGCATTATTTTAGCGTTAGCGATAAATTCGATTTGCTTTATATCAATCATTTTTTGAGATATGAAGTTGCCTTTGCACATGGTATCATGTTGTAGTGTCGTCCACCGATATACCAAGTTTAGTGTTGATATCTCAAAGATTTGCTGAGATTTGACCCAAGTTCCTGTTTGGTTACTTTTTTGCTGATTTTGATTGGCTGTGCCGGACAAACGGTTTAGAAAATCAAAACGCCATGGGATAACTTTTGTGATGCTTGGTCTGAAGATCATCTCTGGTCATTTTGAAGAAGATATGACAAAAATTGTAGGAGGAGTAGGCTTTCAAAGGTTTTTGATACAACCGGAAATAGCGGAAAATCTATATAACCGGAAATTGACGTCATAGGTTGCGTTGAACTCGTCTTGATTCATGGAATCCAATGGTACCTCATTTTTGAAAATCAGTCATACGGGTCAAAAGTTGCGTGTGTAAACACAAGTCCAACTTTGACCCATTGGTGGCGCTAGAGTGGTCTGATGGGATACATGAAACTTGGTGTAGGTATAGAAGGAACTGTCCTTAATGAGTGTGCCAAATTTAACAAAAAGTTATCCAAGGGTTCTAGGGGCTGCCATTGACTCCCATGGAACTAGAATAATAATAATAATAATAAAACTAACAATAACAATAGGTTTCCTCCTTACGGAGGAATCCTAAATATAACTGCAAGCAGCAATGGCGGATTCCTCCAAACATTGCAAACCACTGAAAAATGTATATTCTTTACAAATAGTCACTGTAAAATTCCATGCCGCAGACTTACCAATGGGATACCAAATATGAAATGCAATACCATCAAGATCCACAGGGGCTTTTATTTAAAGCCAAGGAGTGAAGGGAGGGGGCTTGGTTGAGCCTACCCATTCCAGAAAGCCTTGTATCTTTGTGTATCAGGGCGTGGCCTGTAGCGTCACTTATGGGTGATATTGGGCCATTTGTGGTGTGGTAGTTACTCTTGGCCTATACTATAAATGTTTCAGGATTTTGAGAACTTTTACCATTGCATACAAAATCGGAAATGCAATACCATCAAGATCCACATGGGCCTTTGCTAAAGACCAAGCAATGAGTGGGGGCTTGGTCAGCCCACAATTGCCTGAAATGTTGTGTATGCGTCTCGTCAAGCTTGCGCGTGTGTCAAGGGAAAGGCTGAGTGTGTGAGAATGTGTAGCGCGCGCGCTGAGGAGCAGAGGGAGACGTTTCATTGGAAATTTCCTTAACAATTAGCCAAGCATGCATTTTTCAAATATTCACCAAAATTCAACTTTTCATCTTACAGTCAACTTTTTCTGAGATTTGTGTACTAAACATTCTCAAGAGTTTTCATGAACTAAAGGCAAACAAATCAACAGTTATTGGCCAAAAAACATTTTTGGTTCCTGCGGCCACGCCGATCACATGACACGATCACATGACACCAAATTGATTGGACATCCTCAGAAGACGGTTCCGAGTCATCTTACCAAGTTTGGTGTTGATATTTCAAAGATTTGCTGAGATTTGATCCAACTTCCTGTTTGGTTGCTTTGTTGACGATTTTGATTGGCTGTACCGGACAAACGGTTTTGAAATTCAAAAATCTGTTAAAGAATTCAGTGAGGGTTGCTCTGACGATGATACCTGCCAATTCTGGGGAAGATTGGACAAGAATTGTAGGAGAAGTAGCAAAAAAACGTGTTTCCTAAATCTTTATTGTACAAAAACATCCAATATGGCGGCCGTTATAGGTTATTGAGGCTTTTTTGTTCCTCATGAGAAATAAGGCATATCTAATGAATTTCAGAATTTTGGGACAAATGGGATGCGAATGGCATCACTTTGTAAATGGAAAATTGGGGCTTGGCCGTAGCGCCACCTATGGATAATGGTGCGTCATTTGTGGTGTGGTAGTTACTCCTGGCCTATACTATCAATGTTTCAGGATTTTGAGAACTTTTTCTAAAATGCATTACCATCAAGATCCACAAGGGCCTTCACTTCAAGCCAAGGAATGAGTGGGGGCTTGGTCAGCCCACAATTGCCTGAAATGTTGTGTATGCGTCTCGCCAAGCCCGCGCGTGTGTCAAGGGAAAGGCTGAGTGTGTGAGAATGTGGAGCACGCGCGCGCTGAAGAGCAGGGGAGACATTTCATTGAAAATTTCGTTAGCAATTAGCCAAGCATGCATGTTTCAAATATTCACATAAAATCGACTTTTCATGTTACAGTCAACTTTTCCTCAGATTTGTGTACTAAACATTCTCAAGAGTCTTCATATGAACTTGTGATTGAATCAAAGTATCAGTTTTTGACCGGCGGATGTGTAAAGCATTATTTTAGCGTTAGCGATAAATTCGATTTGCTTTATATCAATCATCTTTTGAGATATGAAGTTGCCTTTGCACATGGTAACATGTTGTAGTGTCGTCCACCGATATACCAAGTTTAGTGTTGATATCTCAAAGATTTGCTGAGATTTGACCCAAGTTCCTGTTTGGTTACTTTTTTGCTGATTTTGATTGGTTGTGCCGGACAAACGGTTTAGAAAATCAAAACGCCATGGGATAACTTTTGTGAGGCTTGGTCTGAAGATCATCTATGGTCATTTTGAAGAAGATATGACAATAATTGTAGGAGGAGTAGGCTTTCAAAGGTTTTTGATACAACCGGAAATAGCGGAAAATCTATACAACCGGAAATTGACGTCATAGGGTGCGTTGAACTCGTCTTCATCCAGGGAATCCAATGGTACCTCATTTTTGTAAATCAGTCATACGGTTCAAAAGTTGCGTGTGTAAACACAAGTCCAACTTTGACCCATTGGTGGCGCTAGAGTGGTCTGATGGGATACATGAAACTTGGTGTAGGTATAGAAGGAACTGTCCTTAATGAGTGTGCCAAATTTAACAAAAAGTTATCCAAGGGTTCTAGGGGCTGCCATTGACTCCCATGGAACTAGAATAATAATAATAAATATAACTGCAAGCAGCAATGGCGGATTCCTCCAAACATTGCAAACCACTGAAAAATGTATATTCTTTACAAATAGTCACTGTAAAATTCCATGCCGCAGACTTACCAATGGGATACCAAATATGAAATGCAATACCATCAAGATCCACAAGGGCTTTTATTTAAAGCCAAGGAGTGAAGGGAGGGGGCTTGGTTGAGCCTACCCATTCCAGAAAGCCTTGTATCTTTGTGTATCAGGGCGTGGCCTGTAGCGTCACTTATGGGTGATATTGGGCCATTTGTGGTGTGGTAGTTACTCTTGGCCTATACTATAAATGTTTCAGGATTTTGAGAACTTTTACCATTGCATACAAAATCGGAAATGCAATACCATCAAGATCCACATGGGCCTTTGCTAAAGACCAAGCAATGAGTGGGGGCTTGGTCAGCCCACAATTGCCTGAAATGTTGTGTATGCGTCTCGTCAAGCTTGCGCGTGTGTCAAGGGAAAGGCTGAGTGTGTGAGAATGTGTAGCGCGCGCGCTGAGGAGCAGAGGGAGACGTTTCATTGGAAATTTCCTTAACAATTAGCCAAGCATGCATTTTTCAAATATTCACCAAAATTCAACTTTTCATCTTACAGTCAACTTTTTCTGAGATTTGTGTACTAAACATTCTCAAGAGTTTTCATGAACTAAAGGCAAACAAATCAACAGTTATTGGCCAAAAAACATTTTTGGTTCCTGCGGCCACGCCGATCACATGACACGATCACATGACACCAAATTGATTGGACATCCTCAGAAGACGGTTCCGAGTCATCTTACCAAGTTTGGTGTTGATATTTCAAAGATTTGCTGAGATTTGATCCAACTTCCTGTTTGGTTGCTTTGTTGACGATTTTGATTGGCCGTACCGGACAAACGGTTTTGAAATTCAAAAATCTGTTAAAGAATTCAGTGAGGGTTGCTCTGACGATGATACCTGCCAATTCTGGGGAAGATTGGACAAGAATTGTAGGAGAAGTAGCAAAAAAACGTGTTTCCTAAATCTTTATTGTACAAAAACATCCAATATGGCGGCCGTTATAGGTTATTGAGGCTTTTTTGTTCCTCATGAGAAATAAGGCATATCTAATGAATTTCAGAATTTTGGGACAAATGGGATGCGAATGGCATCACTTTGTAAATGGAAAATTGGGGCTTGGCCGTAGCGCCACCTATGGATAATGGTGCGTCATTTGTGGTGTGGTAGTTACTCCTGGCCTATACTATCAATGTTTCAGGATTTTGAGAACTTTTTCTAAAATGCATTACCATCAAGATCCACAAGGGCCTTCACTTCAAGCCAAGGAATGAGTGGGGGCTTGGTCAGCCCACAATTGCCTGAAATGTTGTGTATGCGTCTCGCCAAGCCCGCGCGTGTGTCAAGGGAAAGGCTGAGTGTGTGAGAATGTGGAGCACGCGCGCGCTGAAGAGCAGGGGAGACATTTCATTGAAAATTTCGTTAGCAATTAGCCAAGCATGCATGTTTCAAATATTCACATAAAATCGACTTTTCATGTTACAGTCAACTTTTCCTCAGATTTGTGTACTAAACATTCTCAAGAGTCTTCATATGAACTTGTGATTGAATCAAAGTATCAGTTTTTGACCGGCGGATGTGTAAAGCATTATTTTAGCGTTAGCGATAAATTCGATTTGCTTTATATCAATCATCTTTTGAGATATGAAGTTGCCTTTGCACATGGTAACATGTTGTAGTGTCGTCCACCGATATACCAAGTTTAGTGTTGATATCTCAAAGATTTGCTGAGATTTGACCCAAGTTCCTGTTTGGTTACTTTTTTGCTGATTTTGATTGGTTGTGCCGGACAAACGGTTTAGAAAATCAAAACGCCATGGGATAACTTTTGTGAGGCTTGGTCTGAAGATCATCTATGGTCATTTTGAAGAAGATATGACAATAATTGTAGGAGGAGTAGGCTTTCAAAGGTTTTTGATACAACCGGAAATAGCGGAAAATCTATACAACCGGAAATTGACGTCATAGGGTGCGTTGAACTCGTCTTCATCCAGGGAATCCAATGGTACCTCATTTTTGTAAATCAGTCATACGGTTCAAAAGTTGCGTGTGTAAACACAAGTCCAACTTTGACCCATTGGTGGCGCTAGAGTGGTCTGATGGGATACATGAAACTTGGTGTAGGTATAGAAGGAACTGTCCTTAATGAGTGTGCCAAATTTAACAAAAAGTTATCCAAGGGTTCTAGGGGCTGCCATTGACTCCCATGGAACTAGAATAATAATAATAATAATAATAATAATAATAATAATAATAAAACTAACAATAACAATAGGTTTCCTCCTTACGGAGGAATCCTAATAAATATAACTGCAAGCAGCAATGGCGGATTCCTCCAAACATTGCAAACCACTGAAAAATGTATATTCTTCACAAATTGTCACTGTAAAAATCCATGCAGCAGACTTACCAATGGGATACCAAATCTGAAATGCAATACCATCAAGATCCACAAGGGCTTTTATTTCAAGCCAAGGAGTGAAGGGAGGGGGCTTGGTGAGCCGACCCATTCCAGAAAGCCTTGTATCTTTGTGTATCAGGGCGTGGCCTGTAGCGTCACTTATGGGTGATATTGGGCCATTTGTGGTGTGGTAGTTACTCTTGGCCTATACTATCAATGTTTCAGGATTTTGAGAACTTTTTACCATTGCATACAAAATCGGAAATGCAATACCATCAAGATCCACATGGGCCTTTGCTAAAGACCAAGCAATGAGTGGGGGCTTGGTCAGCCCACAATTGCCTGAAATGTTGTGTATGCGTCTCGTCAAGCTTGCGCGTGTGTCAAGGGAAAGGCTGAGTGTGTGAGAATGTGGAGCGCGCGCGCTGAGGAGCAGGGGAGACATTTCATTGGAAATGTCCTTAACAATTAGCCAAGCATGCATTTTTTTAATATTCACCAAAAATCTACTTTTCATTTTACAGTCAACTTTTTCTGAGATTTGTGTACTAAACATTCTCAAGAGTCTTCATGAACTTGTGATTGAATCAGAGTATCAGTTTTTGACTGGCGGATGTGTAAAGCATTATTTTAGCGTTAGAAATAAAAAAGATTTCCTTTATTTCAATCATTTTTTAAGATATTAATTTGCCTTCTCACATGGGAACATGATGTAGTGTCTTTCACGTGACACACCAAGTTTGGTGTTGATATTTCAAAGATTTGCTGAGATTTGATCCAACTTCCTGTTTGGTTGCTTTGTTGACGAGTTTGATTGGCTGTACCGGACAAACGGTTTTGAAATTCAAAAATCTGTTGAAGAGTTCAGTGAGGGTTGCTCTGACGATGATACCTGCCAATTCTGGGGAAGATTGGACAAAAATTGTAGGAGAAGTAGCGAAAAAACGTGTTTCCTAAATCTTTATTGTACAAAAAAATCCAATATGGCGGCCGTTATAGGTTATTGAGGCTTTTTTGTTCCTCATGAGAAATAAGGCATATCTAATGAATTTCAGAATTTTGGGACAAAAGGGATGCGAATGGCATCACTTTGTAAATGGACAATTGGGGCTTGGCCGTAGCGCCACCTATGGATAATGGTGTGTCATTTGTGGTGTGGTAGTTACTCCTGGCCTATACTATCAATGTTTCAGGATTTTGAGAACTTTTTCTAAAATGCATTACCATCAAGATCCACAAGGGCCTTCACTTCAAGCCAAGGAATGAGTGGGGGCTTGGTCAGCCCACAATTGCCTGAAATGTTGTGTATGCGTCTCGCCAAGCCCGCGCGTGTGTCAAGGGAAAGGCTGAGTGTGTGAGAATGTGGAGCACGCGCGCGCTGAAGAGCAGGGGAGACATTTCATTGAAAATTTCGTTAGCAATTAGCCAAGCATGCATGTTTCAAATATTCACATGAAATCGACTTTTCATGTTACAGTCAACTTTTCCTCAGATTTGTGTACTAAACATTCTCAAGATTCTTCATATGAACTTGTGATTGAATCAAAGTATAAGTTTTTGACCGGCGGATGTGCAAAGCAATATTTTAGCGTTAGCGATAAATTCGATTTGCTTTATATCAATCATTTTTTGAGATATGAAGTTGCCTTTGCACATGGTAACATGTTGTAGTGTCGTCCACCGATATACCAAGTTTAGTGTTGATATCTCAAAGATTTGCTGAGATTTGACCCAAGTTCCTGTTTGGTTACTTTTTTGCTGATTTTGATTGGTTGTGCCGGACAAACGGTTTAGAAAATCAAAACGCCATGGGATAACTTTTGTGAGGCTTGGTCTGAAGATCATCTATGGTCATTTTGAAGAAGATATGACAAAAATTGTAGGAGAAGTAGGCTTTCAAAGGTTTTTGATACAACCGGAAATAGCGGAAAATCTATACAACCGGAAATTGACGTTATAGGGTGCGTTGAACTCGTCTTGATCAAGGGAATCCAATGGTACCTCATTTTTGAAAATCAGTCATACGGTTCAAAAGTTGCGTGTGTAAACACAAGTCAAACTTTGACCCATTGGTGGCGCTAGAGTGGTCTGATGGGATACATGAAACTTGGTGTAGGTATAGAAGGAACTGTCCTTAATGAGTGAGCCAAATTTAACAAAAAGTTATCCAAGGGTTCTAGGGGCTGCCATTGACTCCCATGGAACTAGAATAATAATAATAATAATAATAAAACTAACAATAACAATAGGTTTCCTCCTTACGGAGGAATCCTAAATATAACTGCAAGCAGCAATGGCGGATTCCTCCAAACATTGCAAACCACTGAAAAATGTATATTCTTTACAAATAGTCACTGTAAAATTCCATGCCGCAGACTTACCAATGGGATACCAAATATGAAATGCAATACCATCAAGATCCACAAGGGCTTTTATTTAAAGCCAAGGAGTGAAGGGAGGGGGCTTGGTTGAGCCTACCCATTCCAGAAAGCCTTGTATCTTTGTGTATCAGGGCGTGGCCTGTAGCGTCACTTATGGGTGATATTGGGCCATTTGTGGTGTGGTAGTTACTCTTGGCCTATACTATAAATGTTTCAGGATTTTGAGAACTTTTACCATTGCATACAAAATCGGAAATGCAATACCATCAAGATCCACATGGGCCTTTGCTAAAGACCAAGCAATGAGTGGGGGCTTGGTCAGCCCACAATTGCCTGAAATGTTGTGTATGCGTCTCGTCAAGCTTGCGCGTGTGTCAAGGGAAAGGCTGAGTGTGTGAGAATGTGTAGCGCGCGCGCTGAGGAGCAGAGGGAGACGTTTCATTGGAAATTTCCTTAACAATTAGCCAAGCATGCATTTTTCAAATATTCACCAAAATTCAACTTTTCATCTTACAGTCAACTTTTTCTGAGATTTGTGTACTAAACATTCTCAAGAGTTTTCATGAACTAAAGGCAAACAAATCAACAGTTATTGGCCAAAAAACATTTTTGGTTCCTGCGGCCACGCCGATCACATGACACGATCACATGACACCAAATTGATTGGACATCCTCAGAAGACGGTTCCGAGTCATCTTACCAAGTTTGGTGTTGATATTTCAAAGATTTGCTGAGATTTGATCCAACTTCCTGTTTGGTTGCTTTGTTGACGATTTTGATTGGCTGTACCGGACAAACGGTTTTGAAATTCAAAAATCTGTTAAAGAATTCAGTGAGGGTTGCTCTGACGATGATACCTGCCAATTCTGGGGAAGATTGGACAAGAATTGTAGGAGAAGTAGCAAAAAAACGTGTTTCCTAAATCTTTATTGTACAAAAACATCCAATATGGCGGCCGTTATAGGTTATTGAGGCTTTTTTGTTCCTCATGAGAAATAAGGCATATCTAATGAATTTCAGAATTTTGGGACAAATGGGATGCGAATGGCATCACTTTGTAAATGGAAAATTGGGGCTTGGCCGTAGCGCCACCTATGGATAATGGTGCGTCATTTGTGGTGTGGTAGTTACTCCTGGCCTATACTATCAATGTTTCAGGATTTTGAGAACTTTTTCTAAAATGCATTACCATCAAGATCCACAAGGGCCTTCACTTCAAGCCAAGGAATGAGTGGGGGCTTGGTCAGCCCACAATTGCCTGAAATGTTGTGTATGCGTCTCGCCAAGCCCGCGCGTGTGTCAAGGGAAAGGCTGAGTGTGTGAGAATGTGGAGCACGCGCGCGCTGAAGAGCAGGGGAGACATTTCATTGAAAATTTCGTTAGCAATTAGCCAAGCATGCATGTTTCAAATATTCACATAAAATCGACTTTTCATGTTACAGTCAACTTTTCCTCAGATTTGTGTACTAAACATTCTCAAGAGTCTTCATATGAACTTGTGATTGAATCAAAGTATCAGTTTTTGACCGGCGGATGTGTAAAGCATTATTTTAGCGTTAGCGATAAATTCGATTTGCTTTATATCAATCATCTTTTGAGATATGAAGTTGCCTTTGCACATGGTAACATGTTGTAGTGTCGTCCACCGATATACCAAGTTTAGTGTTGATATCTCAAAGATTTGCTGAGATTTGACCCAAGTTCCTGTTTGGTTACTTTTTTGCTGATTTTGATTGGTTGTGCCGGACAAACGGTTTAGAAAATCAAAACGCCATGGGATAACTTTTGTGAGGCTTGGTCTGAAGATCATCTATGGTCATTTTGAAGAAGATATGACAATAATTGTAGGAGGAGTAGGCTTTCAAAGGTTTTTGATACAACCGGAAATAGCGGAAAATCTATACAACCGGAAATTGACGTCATAGGGTGCGTTGAACTCGTCTTCATCCAGGGAATCCAATGGTACCTCATTTTTGTAAATCAGTCATACGGTTCAAAAGTTGCGTGTGTAAACACAAGTCCAACTTTGACCCATTGGTGGCGCTAGAGTGGTCTGATGGGATACATGAAACTTGGTGTAGGTATAGAAGGAACTGTCCTTAATGAGTGTGCCAAATTTAACAAAAAGTTATCCAAGGGTTCTAGGGGCTGCCATTGACTCCCATGGAACTAGAATAATAATAATAATAATAATAATAATAATAATAATAAAACTAACAATAACAATAGGTTTCCTCCTTACGGAGGAATCCTAATAAATATAACTGCAAGCAGCAATGGCGGATTCCTCCAAACATTGCAAACCACTGAAAAATGTATATTCTTCACAAATTGTCACTGTAAAAATCCATGCAGCAGACTTACCAATGGGATACCAAATCTGAAATGCAATACCATCAAGATCCACAAGGGCTTTTATTTCAAGCCAAGGAGTGAAGGGAGGGGGCTTGGTGAGCCGACCCATTCCAGAAAGCCTTGTATCTTTGTGTATCAGGGCGTGGCCTGTAGCGTCACTTATGGGTGATATTGGGCCATTTGTGGTGTGGTAGTTACTCTTGGCCTATACTATCAATGTTTCAGGATTTTGAGAACTTTTTACCATTGCATACAAAATCGGAAATGCAATACCATCAAGATCCACATGGGCCTTTGCTAAAGACCAAGCAATGAGTGGGGGCTTGGTCAGCCCACAATTGCCTGAAATGTTGTGTATGCGTCTCGTCAAGCTTGCGCGTGTGTCAAGGGAAAGGCTGAGTGTGTGAGAATGTGGAGCGCGCGCGCTGAGGAGCAGGGGAGACATTTCATTGGAAATGTCCTTAACAATTAGCCAAGCATGCATTTTTTTAATATTCACCAAAAATCTACTTTTCATTTTACAGTCAACTTTTTCTGAGATTTGTGTACTAAACATTCTCAAGAGTCTTCATGAACTTGTGATTGAATCAGAGTATCAGTTTTTGACTGGCGGATGTGTAAAGCATTATTTTAGCGTTAGAAATAAAAAAGATTTCCTTTATTTCAATCATTTTTTAAGATATTAATTTGCCTTCTCACATGGGAACATGATGTAGTGTCTTTCACGTGACACACCAAGTTTGGTGTTGATATTTCAAAGATTTGCTGAGATTTGATCCAACTTCCTGTTTGGTTGCTTTGTTGACGAGTTTGATTGGCTGTACCGGACAAACGGTTTTGAAATTCAAAAATCTGTTGAAGAGTTCAGTGAGGGTTGCTCTGACGATGATACCTGCCAATTCTGGGGAAGATTGGACAAAAATTGTAGGAGAAGTAGCGAAAAAACGTGTTTCCTAAATCTTTATTGTACAAAAAAATCCAATATGGCGGCCGTTATAGGTTATTGAGGCTTTTTTGTTCCTCATGAGAAATAAGGCATATCTAATGAATTTCAGAATTTTGGGACAAAAGGGATGCGAATGGCATCACTTTGTAAATGGACAATTGGGGCTTGGCCGTAGCGCCACCTATGGATAATGGTGTGTCATTTGTGGTGTGGTAGTTACTCCTGGCCTATACTATCAATGTTTCAGGATTTTGAGAACTTTTTCTAAAATGCATTACCATCAAGATCCACAAGGGCCTTCACTTCAAGCCAAGGAATGAGTGGGGGCTTGGTCAGCCCACAATTGCCTGAAATGTTGTGTATGCGTCTCGCCAAGCCCGCGCGTGTGTCAAGGGAAAGGCTGAGTGTGTGAGAATGTGGAGCACGCGCGCGCTGAAGAGCAGGGGAGACATTTCATTGAAAATTTCGTTAGCAATTAGCCAAGCATGCATGTTTCAAATATTCACATGAAATCGACTTTTCATGTTACAGTCAACTTTTCCTCAGATTTGTGTACTAAACATTCTCAAGATTCTTCATATGAACTTGTGATTGAATCAAAGTATAAGTTTTTGACCGGCGGATGTGCAAAGCAATATTTTAGCGTTAGCGATAAATTCGATTTGCTTTATATCAATCATTTTTTGAGATATGAAGTTGCCTTTGCACATGGTAACATGTTGTAGTGTCGTCCACCGATATACCAAGTTTAGTGTTGATATCTCAAAGATTTGCTGAGATTTGACCCAAGTTCCTGTTTGGTTACTTTTTTGCTGATTTTGATTGGTTGTGCCGGACAAACGGTTTAGAAAATCAAAACGCCATGGGATAACTTTTGTGAGGCTTGGTCTGAAGATCATCTATGGTCATTTTGAAGAAGATATGACAAAAATTGTAGGAGAAGTAGGCTTTCAAAGGTTTTTGATACAACCGGAAATAGCGGAAAATCTATACAACCGGAAATTGACGTTATAGGGTGCGTTGAACTCGTCTTGATCAAGGGAATCCAATGGTACCTCATTTTTGAAAATCAGTCATACGGTTCAAAAGTTGCGTGTGTAAACACAAGTCAAACTTTGACCCATTGGTGGCGCTAGAGTGGTCTGATGGGATACATGAAACTTGGTGTAGGTATAGAAGGAACTGTCCTTAATGAGTGAGCCAAATTTAACAAAAAGTTATCCAAGGGTTCTAGGGGCTGCCATTGACTCCCATGGAACTAGAATAATAATAATAATAATAATAAAACTAACAATAACAATAGGTTTCCTCCTTACGGAGGAATCCTAAATATAACTGCAAGCAGCAATGGCGGATTCCTCCAAACATTGCAAACCACTGAAAAATGTATATTCTTTACAAATAGTCACTGTAAAATTCCATGCCGCAGACTTACCAATGGGATACCAAATATGAAATGCAATACCATCAAGATCCACAAGGGCTTTTATTTAAAGCCAAGGAGTGAAGGGAGGGGGCTTGGTTGAGCCTACCCATTCCAGAAAGCCTTGTATCTTTGTGTATCAGGGCGTGGCCTGTAGCGTCACTTATGGGTGATATTGGGCCATTTGTGGTGTGGTAGTTACTCTTGGCCTATACTATAAATGTTTCAGGATTTTGAGAACTTTTACCATTGCATACAAAATCGGAAATGCAATACCATCAAGATCCACATGGGCCTTTGCTAAAGACCAAGCAATGAGTGGGGGCTTGGTCAGCCCACAATTGCCTGAAATGTTGTGTATGCGTCTCGTCAAGCTTGCGCGTGTGTCAAGGGAAAGGCTGAGTGTGTGAGAATGTGGAGCGCGCGCGCTGAGGAGCAGGGGAGACATTTCATTGGAAATGTCCTTAACAATTAGCCAAGCATGCATTTTTTTAATATTCACCAAAAATCTACTTTTCATTTTACAGTCAACTTTTTCTGAGATTTGTGTACTAAACATTCTCAAGAGTCTTCATGAACTTGTGATTGAATCAGAGTATCAGTTTTTGACTGGCGGATGTGTAAAGCATTATTTTAGCGTTAGAAATAAAAAAGATTTCCTTTATTTCAATCATTTTTTAAGATATTAATTTGCCTTCTCACATGGGAACATGATGTAGTGTCTTTCACGTGACACACCAAGTTTGGTGTTGATATTTCAAAGATTTGCTGAGATTTGATCCAACTTCCTGTTTGGTTGCTTTGTTGACGAGTTTGATTGGCTGTACCGGACAAACGGTTTTGAAATTCAAAAATCTGTTGAAGAGTTCAGTGAGGGTTGCTCTGACGATGATACCTGCCAATTCTGGGGAAGATTGGACAAAAATTGTAGGAGAAGTAGCGAAAAAACGTGTTTCCTAAATCTTTATTGTACAAAAAAATCCAATATGGCGGCCGTTATAGGTTATTGAGGCTTTTTTGTTCCTCATGAGAAATAAGGCATATCTAATGAATTTCAGAATTTTGGGACAAAAGGGATGCGAATGGCATCACTTTGTAAATGGACAATTGGGGCTTGGCCGTAGCGCCACCTATGGATAATGGTGTGTCATTTGTGGTGTGGTAGTTACTCCTGGCCTATACTATCAATGTTTCAGGATTTTGAGAACTTTTTCTAAAATGCATTACCATCAAGATCCACAAGGGCCTTCACTTCAAGCCAAGGAATGAGTGGGGGCTTGGTCAGCCCACAATTGCCTGAAATGTTGTGTATGCGTCTCGCCAAGCCCGCGCGTGTGTCAAGGGAAAGGCTGAGTGTGTGAGAATGTGGAGCACGCGCGCGCTGAAGAGCAGGGGAGACATTTCATTGAAAATTTCGTTAGCAATTAGCCAAGCATGCATGTTTCAAATATTCACATGAAATCGACTTTTCATGTTACAGTCAACTTTTCCTCAGATTTGTGTACTAAACATTCTCAAGATTCTTCATATGAACTTGTGATTGAATCAAAGTATAAGTTTTTGACCGGCGGATGTGCAAAGCAATATTTTAGCGTTAGCGATAAATTCGATTTGCTTTATATCAATCATTTTTTGAGATATGAAGTTGCCTTTGCACATGGTAACATGTTGTAGTGTCGTCCACCGATATACCAAGTTTAGTGTTGATATCTCAAAGATTTGCTGAGATTTGACCCAAGTTCCTGTTTGGTTACTTTTTTGCTGATTTTGATTGGTTGTGCCGGACAAACGGTTTAGAAAATCAAAACGCCATGGGATAACTTTTGTGAGGCTTGGTCTGAAGATCATCTATGGTCATTTTGAAGAAGATATGACAAAAATTGTAGGAGAAGTAGGCTTTCAAAGGTTTTTGATACAACCGGAAATAGCGGAAAATCTATACAACCGGAAATTGACGTTATAGGGTGCGTTGAACTCGTCTTGATCAAGGGAATCCAATGGTACCTCATTTTTGAAAATCAGTCATACGGTTCAAAAGTTGCGTGTGTAAACACAAGTCAAACTTTGACCCATTGGTGGCGCTAGAGTGGTCTGATGGGATACATGAAACTTGGTGTAGGTATAGAAGGAACTGTCCTTAATGAGTGAGCCAAATTTAACAAAAAGTTATCCAAGGGTTCTAGGGGCTGCCATTGACTCCCATGGAACTAGAATAATAATAATAATAATAATAAAACTAACAATAACAATAGGTTTCCTCCTTACGGAGGAATCCTAAATATAACTGCAAGCAGCAATGGCGGATTCCTCCAAACATTGCAAACCACTGAAAAATGTATATTCTTTACAAATAGTCACTGTAAAATTCCATGCCGCAGACTTACCAATGGGATACCAAATATGAAATGCAATACCATCAAGATCCACAAGGGCTTTTATTTAAAGCCAAGGAGTGAAGGGAGGGGGCTTGGTTGAGCCTACCCATTCCAGAAAGCCTTGTATCTTTGTGTATCAGGGCGTGGCCTGTAGCGTCACTTATGGGTGATATTGGGCCATTTGTGGTGTGGTAGTTACTCTTGGCCTATACTATAAATGTTTCAGGATTTTGAGAACTTTTACCATTGCATACAAAATCGGAAATGCAATACCATCAAGATCCACATGGGCCTTTGCTAAAGACCAAGCAATGAGTGGGGGCTTGGTCAGCCCACAATTGCCTGAAATGTTGTGTATGCGTCTCGTCAAGCTTGCGCGTGTGTCAAGGGAAAGGCTGAGTGTGTGAGAATGTGTAGCGCGCGCGCTGAGGAGCAGAGGGAGACGTTTCATTGGAAATTTCCTTAACAATTAGCCAAGCATGCATTTTTCAAATATTCACCAAAATTCAACTTTTCATCTTACAGTCAACTTTTTCTGAGATTTGTGTACTAAACATTCTCAAGAGTTTTCATGAACTAAAGGCAAACAAATCAACAGTTATTGGCCAAAAAACATTTTTGGTTCCTGCGGCCACGCCGATCACATGACACGATCACATGACACCAAATTGATTGGACATCCTCAGAAGACGGTTCCGAGTCATCTTACCAAGTTTGGTGTTGATATTTCAAAGATTTGCTGAGATTTGATCCAACTTCCTGTTTGGTTGCTTTGTTGACGATTTTGATTGGCTGTACCGGACAAACGGTTTTGAAATTCAAAAATCTGTTAAAGAATTCAGTGAGGGTTGCTCTGACGATGATACCTGCCAATTCTGGGGAAGATTGGACAAGAATTGTAGGAGAAGTAGCAAAAAAACGTGTTTCCTAAATCTTTATTGTACAAAAACATCCAATATGGCGGCCGTTATAGGTTATTGAGGCTTTTTTGTTCCTCATGAGAAATAAGGCATATCTAATGAATTTCAGAATTTTGGGACAAATGGGATGCGAATGGCATCACTTTGTAAATGGAAAATTGGGGCTTGGCCGTAGCGCCACCTATGGATAATGGTGCGTCATTTGTGGTGTGGTAGTTACTCCTGGCCTATACTATCAATGTTTCAGGATTTTGAGAACTTTTTCTAAAATGCATTACCATCAAGATCCACAAGGGCCTTCACTTCAAGCCAAGGAATGAGTGGGGGCTTGGTCAGCCCACAATTGCCTGAAATGTTGTGTATGCGTCTCGCCAAGCCCGCGCGTGTGTCAAGGGAAAGGCTGAGTGTGTGAGAATGTGGAGCACGCGCGCGCTGAAGAGCAGGGGAGACATTTCATTGAAAATTTCGTTAGCAATTAGCCAAGCATGCATGTTTCAAATATTCACATAAAATCGACTTTTCATGTTACAGTCAACTTTTCCTCAGATTTGTGTACTAAACATTCTCAAGAGTCTTCATATGAACTTGTGATTGAATCAAAGTATCAGTTTTTGACCGGCGGATGTGTAAAGCATTATTTTAGCGTCAGCGATAAATTCGATTTGCTTTATATCAATCATCTTTTGAGATATGAAGTTGCCTTTGCAAATGGTAACATGTTGTAGTGTCGTCCACCGATATACCAAGTTTAGTGTTGATATCTCAAAGATTTGCTGAGATTTGACCCAAGTTCCTGTTTGGTTACTTTTTTGCTGATTTTGATTGGTTGTGCCGGACAAACGGTTTAGAAAATCAAAACGCCATGGGATAACTTTTGTGAGGCTTGGTCTGAAGATCATCTATGGTCATTTTGAAGAAGATATGACAATAATTGTAGGAGGAGTAGGCTTTCAAAGGTTTTTGATACAACCGGAAATAGCGGAAAATCTATACAACCGGAAATTGACGTCATAGGGTGCGTTGAACTCGTCTTCATCCAGGGAATCCAATGGTACCTCATTTTTGTAAATCAGTCATACGGTTCAAAAGTTGCGTGTGTAAACACAAGTCCAACTTTGACCCATTGGTGGCGCTAGAGTGGTCTGATGGGATACATGAAACTTGGTGTAGGTATAGAAGGAACTGTCCTTAATGAGTGTGCCAAATTTAACAAAAAGTTATCCAAGGGTTCTAGGGGCTGCCATTGACTCCCATGGAACTAGAATAATAATAATAATAATAATAATAATAATAATAAAACTAACAATAACAATAGGTTTCCTCCTTACGGAGGAATCCTAATAATAATAATAAAACTAACAATAACAATAGGTTTCCTCCTTACGGAGGAATCCTAAATATAACTGCAAGCAGCAATGGCGGATTCCTCCAAACATTGCAAACCACTGAAAAATGTATATTCTTTACAAATTGTCACTGTAAAATTCCATGCTGCAGACTTAGCAATGGGATACCAAATCTGAAATGCAATACCATCAAGATCCACAAGGGCTTTTATTTCAAGCCAAGGAGTGAAGGGAGGGGGCTTGGTGAGCCTACCCATTCCAGAAAGCCTTGTATCTTTGTGTATCAGGGTGTGGCCTGTAGCGTCACTTATGGGTGATATTGGGCCATTTGTGGTGTGGTAGTTACTCTTGGCCTATACTATCAATGTTTCAGGATTTTGAGAACTTTTTACCATTGCATACAAAATCGGAAATGCAATACCATCAAGATCCACATGGGCCTTTGCTAAAGACCAAGCAATGAGTGGGGGCTTGGTCAGCCCACAATTGCCTGAAATGTTGTGTATGCGTCTCGCCAAGCTTGCGCGTGTGTCAAGGGAAAGGCTGAGTGTGTGAGAATGTGGAGCGTGGGCGCTGAGGAGCAGGGGAGACATTTCATTGGAAATTTCCTTAACAATTAGCCAAGCATGCATTTTTCAAATATTCACCAAAATTCAACTTTTCATCTTACAGTCAACTTTTTCTGAGATTTGTGTACTAAACATTCTCAAGAGTTTTCATGAACTAAAGGCAAACAAATCAACAGTTATTGGCCAAAACACATTTTTGGTTCCTGCGGCCACGCCGATCACATGACACCAAATTGATTGGACATCCTCAGAAGAGGGTTCCGAGTCATCCTACCAAGTTTGGTGTTGATATTTCAAAGATTTGCTGAGATTTGATCCAACTTCCTGTTTGGTTGCTTTGTTGACGATTTTGATTGGCTGTACCGGACAAACGGTTTTGAAATTCAAAAATCTGTTGAAGAATTCAGTGAGGGTTGCTCTGACGATGATACCTGCCAATTCTGGGGAAGAATGGACAAAAATTGTCGGAGAAGTAGTGAAAAAACGTGTTTCCTAAATCTTTATTGTACAAAAAAATCCAATATGGCGGCCGTTATAGGTTATTGAGGCTTTTTTGTTCCTCATGAGAAATAAGGCATATCTAATGAATTTCAGAATTTTGGGACAAATGGGATGCGAATGGCATCACTTTGTAAATGAACAATTGGGGCTTGGCCGTAGCGCCACCTATGGATAATGGTGCGTCATTTGTGGTGTGGTAGTTACTCCTGGCCTATACTATCAAAGTTTCAGGATTTTGAGAACTTTTTACCATTGCATACAAAATCGGAAATGCAATACCATCAAGATCCACATGGGCCTTTGCTAAAGACCAAGCAATGAGTGGGGGCTTTGTCAGCCCACAATTGCCTGAAATGTTGTGTATGCGTCTCGTCAAGCTTGCGCGTGTGTCAAGGGAAAGGCTGAGTGTGTGAGAATGTGGAGCGCGCGCGCTGAGGAGCAGGGGAGACATTTCATTGGAAATTTCCTTTCCATGCATTTTTCAAATATTCACCAAATTTCTACTTTTAATGTTACAGTCAACTTTTTCTCAGATTTGTGTACTAAACATTCTCAAGAGTCTTTATGAACATGTGATTGAATCAGAGTTTTTTGACTGGCGGATGTGTAAAGCATTATTTTAGCGTTAGATAGAAATAAATTAGATTTCCTTTATTTCAATCATTTTTTAAGATATTAATTTGCCTTCTCACATGCGAACATGATGTAGTGTCTTTCACGTGACACACCAAGTTTGGTGTTGATATTTCAAAGATTTGCTGAGATTTGATCCAACTTCCTGTTTGGTTGCTTTGTTGACGATTTTGATTGGCTGTACCAGACAAACGGTTTCGAAATTCAAAAATCTGTTGAAGAATTCAGTGAGGGTTGCTCTGACGATGATACCTGCCAATTCTGGGGAAGAATGGACAAAAATTGTCGGAGAAGTAGCGAAAAAACGTGTTTCCTAAATCTTTATTGTACAAAAAAATCCAATATGGCGGCCGTTATAGGTTATTGAGGCTTTTTTGTTCTTCATGAGAAATAAGGCATATCTAATGAATTTCAGAATTTTGGGACAAATGGGATGCGAATGGCATCACTTTGTAAATGAACAATTGGGGCTTGGCCGTAGCGCCACCTATGGATAATGGTGCGTCATTTGTGGTGTGGTAGTTACTCCTGGCCTATACTCTCAATGTTTCAGGATTTTGAGAACTTTTTACCATTGCATACAAAATCGGAAATGCAATACCATCAAGATCCACATGGGCCTTTGCTAAAGACCAAGCAATGAGTGGGGGCTTTGTCAGCCCACAATTGCCTGAAATGTTGTGTATGCGTCTCGTCAAGCTTGCGCGTGTGTCAAGGGAAAGGCTGAGTGTGTGAAAATGTGGAGCGCGCGCGCTGAGGAGCAGGGGAGACATTTCATTGGAAATTTCCTTTCCATGCATTTTTCAAATATTCACCAAATTTCTACTTTTAATGTTACAGTCAACTTTTTCTCAGATTTGTGTACTAAACATTCTCAAGAGTCTTTATGAACATGTGATTGAATCAGAGTTTTTTGACTGGCGGATGTGTAAAGCATTATTTTAGCGTTAGATAGAAATAAATTAGATTTCCTTTATTTCAATCATTTTTTAAGATATTAATTTGCCTTCTCACATGCGAACATGATGTAGTGTCTTTCACGTGACACACCAAGTTTGGTGTTGATATTTCAAAGATTTGCTGAGATTTGATCCAACTTCCTGTTTGGTTGCTTTGTTGACGATTTTGATTGGCTGTACCAGACAAACGGTTTCGAAATTCAAAAATCTGTTGAAGAATTCAGTGAGGGTTGCTCTGACGATGATACCTGCCAATTCTGGGGAAGAATGGACAAAAATTGTCGGAGAAGTAGCGAAAAAACGTGTTTCCTAAATCTTTATTGTACAAAAAAATCCAATATGGCGGCCGTTATAGGTTATTGAGGCTTTTTTGTTCTTCATGAGAAATAAGGCATATCTAATGAATTTCAGAATTTTGGGACAAATGGGATGCGAATGGCATCACTTTGTAAATGAACAATTGGGGCTTGGCCGTAGCGCCACCTATGGATAATGGTGCGTCATTTGTGGTGTGGTAGTTACTCCTGGCCTATACTCTCAATGTTTCAGGATTTTGAGAACTTTTTACCATTGCATACAAAATCGGAAATGCAATACCATCAAGATCCACATGGGCCTTTGCTAAAGACCAAGCAATGAGTGGGGGCTTTGTCAGCCCACAATTGCCTGAAATGTTGTGTATGCGTCTCGTCAAGCTTGCGCGTGTGTCAAGGGAAAGGCTGAGTGTGTGAGAATGTGGAGCGCGCGCGCTGAGGAGCAGGGGAGACATTTCATTGGAAATTTCCTTTCCATGCATTTTTCAAATATTCACCAAATTTCTACTTTTAATGTTACAGTCAACTTTTTCTCAGATTTGTGTACTAAACATTCTCAAGAGTCTTTATGAACATGTGATTGAATCAGAGTTTTTTGACTGGCGGATGTCTAAAGCATTATTTTAGCGTTAGATAGAAATAAATTAGATTTCCTTTATTTCAATCATTTTTTAAGATATTAATTTGCCTTCTCACATGCGAACATGATGTAGTGTCTTTCACGTGACACACCAAGTTTGGTGTTGATATTTCAAAGATTTGCTGAGATTTGATCCAACTTCCTGTTTGGCTGCTTTGTTGACGATTTTGATTGGCTGTACCAGACAAACGGTTTCGAAATTCAAAAATCTGTTGAAGAATTCAGTGAGGGTTGCTCTGACGATGATACCTGCCAATTCTGGGGAAGAATGGACAAAAATTGTCGGAGAAGTAGCGAAAAAACGTGTTTCCTAAATCTTTATTGTCCAAAAAAATCCAATATGGCGGCCGTTATAGGTTATTGAGGCTTTTTTGTTCCTCATGAGAAATAAGGCATATCTAATGAATTTCAGAATTTTGGGACAAATGGGATGCGAATGGCATCACTTTGTAAATGAACAATTGGGGCTTGGCCGTAGCGCCACCTATGGATAATGGTGCGTCATTTGTGGTGTGGTAGTTACTCCTGGCCTATACTATCAATGTTTCAGGATTTTGAGAACTTTTTCTAAAATGCATTACCATCAAGATCCACAAGGGCCTTCACTTCAAGCCAAGGAATGAGTGGGGGCTTGGTCAGCCCACAATTGCCTGAAATGTTGTGTATGCGTCTCGCCAAGCCCGCGCGTGTGTCAAGGGAAAGGCTGAGTGTGTGAGAATGTGGAGCGCGCGCGCTGAGGAGCAGAGGGAGACATTACATTGAAAACTTTGTTAGCAATTAGCCAAGCATGCATGTTTCAAATATTCACCAAAAATCGACTTTTCATGTTACAGTCAACTTTTCCTCAGATTTGTGTACTAAACATTCTCAAGAGTCTTCATATGAACTTGTGATTGAATCAGAATATCAGTTTTTTACTAGCGGATGTGTAAATCATTATTTTAGCGTTAGCGATAAATTTGATATGCTTTATATCAACCATTTTTGGATATATGAAATAGCCTTTGCATATGGTAACATGTTGTAGTGTCGTCCACCGATATACCAAGTTTAGTGTTGATATCTCAAAGATTTGCTGAGATTTGACCCAAGTTCCTGTTTGGTTTCTTTTATTGCTGATTTTGATTGGCTGTGCCGGACAAACAGTTTATAAAATCAAAACGCCATGGGATAACTTTTGTGAGGCTTGGTCTGAAGCTCATCTCTGGTCATTTTGAAGAAGATATGACAAAAATTGTAGGAGGAGTAGGCTTTCAAAGGTTTTTGATACAACCGGAAATAGCGGAAAATCAATATAACCGGAAATTGACGTCATAGGGTGCGTTGAACTCGTCTTGATCCAGGGAATCCAATAGTACCTCATTTTTGAAAATCAGTCATACGGTTCAAAAGTTGCGTGTGTAAACACAAGTCCAACTTTGACCCATTGGTGGCACTAGAGTGGTCTGATGGGATACATGAAACTTGGTGTAGGTATATAAGGAACTGTCCTTAATGAGTGTGCCAAATTTAACAACAAGTTATCCAAGGGTTCTAGGGGCTGCCATTGACTCCCATGGAACTAGAATAATAATAATAATAATAATAAAACTAACAATAACAATAGGTTTCCTCCTTACGGAGGAATCCTAATAAAACTAACAATAACAATAGGTTTCCTCCTTACGGAGGAATCCTAATAATAAAACTAACAATAACAATAGGTTTCCTCCTTACGGAGGAATCCTAATAATTAGAGAGGATACAATTTCTGGGGAAATTGTAGGGTGTGCTTGCTTGCGTCGGTTGCACAGGGGTCTCTATATTTTATATAAAAATGCATCGGGCCTACTTATTATTTATAAAGATTACATAGATTTAAAAGCATCTTTTTTTTGCTGCTCATTTACAACTCAAAATACGAGTGAAGTGTCGAATGAAATATGATGTCTTCTCATTTCCCCTGCAAGAGGCAGCTGACAGGCTGAATCAAAACGAATACATTTGGCAGACCGGTGTAAAAATTGACCTAATCTCTATGACTTAAACGTCCTTTTAAGTTGTCCCTTCTCGTGATATTTTCAGGCATTTAGCCTACTCATATTGCATTCATTCATTAATAAAGAACCCCCTTTGAAGATTATTCTACGACTTTACCGGCAGAAGATAGAATCGCGATTCAAACAGTACCATCTGCTAACTGAAAATATGCCCCCAAAAACGTAAATAAGCTTGACATTTATTTAGTGGAAAATCGCTCATTCATAAAAAGCTCACTGGTAGCGATCATTGTCAGTAACAACGCAAAATGCGATATAGCCCTGTGTGGAGAAGCTGCCCCGGTAAATTGTACTACTACGGTACAGTACTAGACTACTGCTGTGTTCGTCTTGGTAGCGATTGCGTTAGTTGAATTGGATTTAACGTTCCGTTGTACGGTTTAGGCTGAAATTAATTATTTTCATGAACAGATTGACAACGTTTAGGCTGTGGCAATGAAGTTCAGGTTAGTAGTTAGATAGACTTTTGATTTAAGTAAGGGGAGTGCCGAACATTTTCTGTCGCCGTTTGACTTCCTAAACAGCTGTGTACTGTAGCTAGATGTTTTTGTAGTGTGTCTCGCGTAAGCTACAGCGTTGCAGTGAGCTACACTGGTTTGAAACCACAGGTAATGGTAATTTCACCAACAAATCGTTTACTAATGTCAGAATAAATCCTACAACGAAAATGTATATGTGAGGAATGTTTATTTTAACGATTGAAAACAGATACATCATAGACCACTGTAGTATGTGTTGCCCGGGCAACACAGGCTAATGTCATGATGCTAATATGTCAGTGAAATAGTAGACTACTGTTTCCGAAAGTAGATGTACTTCCTTAATAATATCAGCTTATATTGTACATTACACATCACAATTGTGTGTCATATCACAAAGTAAAATGAGTAAATATTTATCACCCTGGCCTCTTTGCTTGTGGCGTTTCTGCAGCTGCCTTGCAGTAAAGCTATAGTTAGCCTTGCTATCCCCCAAGTTAACAGATGCGAAACGAATGTTCTGCCGAAGGTAGTCACGCGTGTTTTCGTGACGTTAGTGACGTTAGTAACGTCAGTGACTGTGGCTAGCAAATTAGCCACCGTTAGCTTCACTTTTCGCCACAAAAACTTAACTGAAGCCCAAACCATGCAACGGAACGTAAATTCCAATAGAAGCAACTCAATCGCTACCAAGACGAAACTTTTGACACCTACGTTGTCTATGTAGGCTAAATATTTACTGAGTTTTAGGGGGGCAAAAAGAATAAAAATAATAATAATAATAATAATATATATGTGAGAGAACAAAGGTTGTGCCCTTGCCGAAGGCAAAGCACACCCAATAAAACTAACAATAACAATAGGTTTCCTCCTTACGGAGGAATCCTAAATATAGCTGCAGGCAGCAATGGCGGGTTCCTCCTCAGCATTGCAAACCATTACAAAATTGACATGACACAGACATGTATTTCATACATGTACACAACATTTCAAGACAATTGGATCAATGGCTGATTTGAAGTCATTTTTTGAAATTCTTCACAAATTGTCACTGTAGAGAAATATCCATGCTGCCAACATTATGGTTTCTTGAGACTTCTTTGTTCCCCATTGGCAATAAGGCATGCGTATCAACTTTTAGACATTTTGGACTGACAGGGTTAAAATGCCACCCTTTTGAAAGTGTCAACTTTGAAGCGTGTTCTGTCAGGCCACCTGTGCTCTGGTCAGGCCCATCATGCAGAGATCCATTCTTTAAAAGCTTTGATTACAACAATAACTTTATGAAAGTCGGAATACACTTGAGTAAAGGACATATGTAGTTTATGTACTACTACTGCTTGCTCTGCCCACACACTTTCCCCATCCATGCTGTTTCCCTCTCTTTGTTTTCAAAAGCCATTGGTTAATTGACATAAAATAAGGACTTAGAAACTAAGCAGAGCGTCTAGACAAGTTACAATCAATTATGGCGTATCCGTTCTTTGACAACCCTGTGGTGGATGAAGGTGCTCAGATTATACAAAGAGCGTTTATCCCACCAGCCCCAAGGGTCTTCAGAGACAGAAGTAATGGTTCCCTGACCAGTATCTGTGGAAGAAGTATAGGTTCAGCAGGCCCAGCATAGTTTATCTATATAAATGTAATTGTCATTCTTAAAAAAAAAAAAAAAAACATAAATATATATATATGAAATAACACTTTAGCAACTCTTAAGGATGGCAATGAACACATAAGAGCAGCCTACCATCCTTTGTAAAAAGTAATAGAAGAAAGTCGGGAGTCAGGTGGCGGTGAGGGAATCGGGCTGGTAATCCGAAGGTCATGCCAACTGACGTTGTGTCCTTGGGCAAGGCACTTCACCCTACTTGCCTCGGGGGAATGTCCCTGTACTTACTGTAAGTCGCTCTGGATAAGAGCGTCTGCTAAATGACTAAATGTAAATGTAAATAGAAAGGAGAGTAGACTATAATAGTAGAAAGGAGGGTAGTAGACTGCAGTCTATGTAGGTAGGCCTAGACTATGTAGTCTGCTGGAATCACACACCAGGAAGCAAACCCACTGTAGCCAAGCTTTGACACTGTTCAGTCTGTCTGCATCTGTCTATGTCTTTGCATGTGGGACATTCTTGAACGGGCAACTATGCCAGGAAATATGAAGGGTATACCTTGCTTCAAAGCAGTACCTGAATATTATCATCAGTTTTTCAGGTAATCTTGAAACACAAAGAATCAAGGAGGACTTTTTATTCAATTGTATAAAGTATTTTCATTGTTTAAAGTAGCCTACATGTTGACAAGCCTGTATATTACCTCTCCTCTGGCTTCCCCAATATTATAGGTGCAATATACTGTCCCCATGGGTATATCCAGGCCCATTGGAAGACTCAGGGGGTGACTGCCTGGTGCCCCCATGGTTGAAAGCGTTTCTAAAATGCCCAGAGTGGCAAATATTAGACCAAGTGCCCTACTGTCTGCCATTCACATTGTGAAATATGCTTGAGTGCACAGGATGCCCCATGCAATAAATGACAGTGTGCCCTCTATACATGTAAAAAGAGTTCCTTTATAGTATAGAAAATGTGATGCAGTACCCTATAAGGTGCCCTTACAATGGCCTAAATTGGACTGTTCCCATGCCCTTACTTCCAATGGAAAAAGGTGATATTATGAAGTGCCCTTTATGCTGCCCCTACATGACAGTGTCCCAAATGTTGCCCTTTCCAAAGAAGACAATTAGATTCTGTGCCCAACAGTCTCCCCTAATGTGCCCAGTAGGGCATGCTTTCCCAAAGTGAGGCTGTGACAACACTTGGCACAGCCACAGTCTGTCACTGTCCAAGCCCCCTCTGGATCTGTGGAGGCAGACTATGTTAATTGGAAATACTCGTAATATAATAATGATAGTCATGCTGAGCAATTTTAAATGACTGTTCTGCCAAACAAAGTGTGCAGTTTGGGTCACCTTTTGATCTAAAAAGTCAGTGCTGGATCTGTGCAATACTAGTCATTTCAGTGAATCCCCATTTAAGTCATGGTTATCTTTCCCTTTTATCTTAAAGCTCAGCATTTAGCCTATTAGTTAATAAATGTGTGTGGCAAAGTTATTTTGAAGTAATTTTTGATTTTGTTCAAGATGTGAAGACAAAAACATTATTAGCCCACATCAAGTGCAATTAACCATGGCCTTCTTCAGTGTTTTGAATTTTATCCTACAATTTTCAATTGCTGCCACGTTCTTTTTTGGGCTATTATTCTCAATCTCCTGTTGAGAATATCGACCATAGGCTAGCCTGCCAGAACGGTTTCAGACAGCTCAGCAAATTACGCTAATTATCAGTAGGCCTAAATGCATATATATATATATATGTTAAGTAGATTTGGTAGATCTACAATTTACGCATTTTAACGGTCGTAATGGTTTGACAAGTTGTCTCCCTTGCCATGTTAATTGCGGCAACATTGCCCTTTTAGGGAACAAAAAAACTCAAAAAATCAATTTACGCTGCTGAAACAACACACCTCTGCTGCTTTACGCTATACTTTTTGCGACATAACTCCTCTTTTCGACGATCGCCTGATCTGGGCTGCACAGTCTAAGCTTATTGAGGTCTAGCTTGAATTAGCGTTGCCTGTTAGTGGAACGGGACGTTAGTGGAACGGCTTGAGGCTTAAGTCTAAGTTGACATTTACCCAAGTGAGACTTATTCGTGTTAGCGCGACTTGCGTTAGCGACGTTGATGGAACACCCCCCAGGTCTCTCCCCCGCTCCGAAAGCCGGAGGACCATCTTTTATAGGGCACAAGAATGTAAACATAGATTGTGACAGTCAGGCAGGAATGACGTTACAACAGTCTCCGAGAAAAAGATTCACTGCTCCCAACACATAACAGCTCTCACACTAGAGAGTTCATAGTTGGAGCTCTCCTTGTAGTCATGACAAGGACCGTTTAGCCAGTACTTTCTCCTGACCCCGAACATCTATTAACCTGACACATAGACACAATATACTGTTATTAATAGCAAGCTTACATGATAAACATTAGGGATGGGACATATGGCACTGACGCATCGATGCTTGTGTCGCAAAACCAATACGCACAGTTTCGAAAAAGTGGTTTGGAGCTTGTGTCAAATGACGATGCCACGTGATTGATGACGTTCAATGCTTCAGACGTCACGAACTGGTTCAAAGTTGTGGCGCACTTCTAAACCTTAAAAGAGGGAAAGAAACCAGTGCTTATCGTCTTAATAGGAGGCGAACACTACATTGGCAGAAGCGCAAACAGTCATTAGTAGAGTACATAGTTATTATTAGAAGACGATTAGAGAATTATCATTAGCAGAGGAGAAGTGGATTACATTAGCAGAATAGTATAGTTCATCAGCAGAAGAGAAGTAGGTTATATTAGCAGAAGAGCAGAAAGTAGAAGACGATATGGATGCTACCGGAGGAAGAAAGCGATCAAGAGTATGGGAACATTTTGATATGTTATCCCCCAAATGTGGCCAGGACGGAGGACCCTCTGGACTACTGGGTCACACGCAAGGCCCTTTACCCTCCGTTATTTAAAGTGGCCATGCAGTTTCTGTGCACACCAGCATCCTCAGTGCCTTGTGAGAGGATCTTCTCCAAGGCTGGAGAAATTGTGAGCCAGAGGAGAAGCCGCCTGAAACCCAGTACAGTCGAACAAATCCTGTTCCTGAATAAGAACTTATAAATGTTCTCAAATCAGACTGTTGCACAAACACATTCCCCCGAACCCCGTTATGGTACACTGCCTTTTCATATTGCACAAGCACATCCCCACTGTCCCCACAAATATTCCCCTGATTCACAATACATATCACAAATGTAAGGAAAGAGACAGCTATATAAGCAGAGTGGTCGTGTAGGCTACTACTCTGTATCAGCGGTCATTTAATACTTCCATACACTTAAGCATTCTACCGCCCTTATACTGTTTGCTGAACATTACAAAGTGTGGTGTAGACTAGTTGAACATCACAGTAAAACATATTTATTGTATGAAAATTACACAGTTCTCAAATACACATGTATGGTTTTAATGAATGAACACGAATATTAGACCACCACGTAGCCTTACAAAAATGAAGACATTGAATAATTAACAGGCGAAGTACCATCGAAACTACTGGTACATCTCATTCAGTTGAGATGGCTGCTATGATTTTAGCTGACCACTAGATGTCACTGTGCTCTCCAATTTCAATGCGCCAATAGTTCGGCTCTTTGGTTCGGCACAATCCGGAAGAAACCACCAAAGCTTCACAAGGCATCGTTTTCCCATCCCTAATAAACATACTAACTAGTATCCAATGACTAGTTCTATTGATTAGTGATTAATGTAAGCATACAGGAAATCCCAATTTCTTCCACAGTACCCAAGAGCGCTGACGCTGATTATCTAGCTGTGCTCCGACTGCGTGATATGACGAGATGCTAGTGGCACGCTGAGGTCTCAGAGTCTCCTGCCCGAGTTCAAGTTCTGCCCGATTAGCAAGCTATTTTTACTAATGTTTTGTTAGCAATTGAATGGTAATGCAAGCTAGCTAAAAACAATGTTAGTTAGCTTGGCTAAACTGGTTTTCATAGCAACAGAAATCAACAAATCAGATCAGTCGAACTTTATTCAGAAATGGGGGGATGGCGGGAACATTAAAGGTGTAGGTACAGTAAAAGTGAAATGGAACGCGTCTTTCTGCCTTGAAGCTGCGTGCGCATCAACAAGACCCCATCTATATGTAAAGATAACATCCAAGCTAACTGCAGCTTTGTATACCATATGTACCGTGTTATGGTTGTTTGAGTTAAACAACTTGCTAAATGAATTAAATGTCTGTTAAATGTCAAATCCAACTATAAATGTATAAAAGAGAGTTCCAATCAAATCTGAATTTGTTTTAAACCTAAGCTGGGTTGCACCAACAAGGATTAACTCTTAAACTAGGTTTAAACCAAGTTTGTCTTTTAATCCAGTTGCACCAAACTTTAAACCTAGTTTAACCTTAGTTTACAATTAATCCTGGGTAAATCTAACTCTTTGGCAATCTCTGTTTAATTTCCATTTAAATCTAGATTAAATGTAAATCTGTTGCACCAGTCATTTTAAACCTAGTCTAAACCTGGATTAGCAGTTATATTTAAACCACCCCTGGAGGACGTTTATCTCAGTTTTATTGACAACATGGCTGCATATCTTCGCTGGATGGGGTTAGAGGAAAGTGTTCCTCGCAGGAAAATTAGAGATAGGTTAAACCCAATTGAATTCTATGACAACAGCGAGTTTTCACAGCGGTACAGATTTACAAAGGAGTCTGTCATATACCTGAATGGGAAGGTTGGACCAGCAATCAAGCATGGAAGTGAGAGGAATTTTGCTGTGCCACCGCTTCTCCAGCTCCTAGTAGCTTTGCGATTTTATGCTACAGGGTGTTTTCAGATGGTTGATGGGGATCTTTTTGGAGTTCATAAATCCACAGTCTGCAGAATTGTCAGCAGAGTGTCCAAGGCAATTGCAAGTTTAAAGGCTCAGTACATTCACTTTGAACCAAGGAGAGAGACAACAGCTGGATTTTATGGGAGAGCAGGTTTTCCAGGAGTAATTGGGGCTATCGACTGCACCCACATTCCCATTACCAACCCAGGTGGTGGGAATGGGGAACTGTTTCGGAATCGAAAGGGCTACTGCTCAATTAATGTCCAAGTTGTGTGTGATGACCAGGCCCAGATCACACACGTTGTTGCAAGATGGCCAGGATCCACACATGACAGACGAATCTTTGACAACGGTCAACTTTGTGCACTGCTGGAGAGGGGAGATCCGTGGACACCTAGTGGGGGACAATGGCTATGCATGTCGCCCATACCTGATGACTCCACTTTTGAACCCTCAGACCCAGGCAGAAAAAAAGTACAACTACTCTCACATTCAAACAAGAGGGGTAATAGAGAGAGTGTTTGGGGTGTGGAAGCGGAGATTTCCATGTATACAGTTGGGACTCCGCACAAAATTGGACACTACCCTGACCATCATTGTTGCAGTAGCTGTTTTGTACAACTTTGGGAAGAGAGTAGGAGATGATCTACCCGAGGAGGATGAGCACCCACTTGAGGATGATATGGAAGATGCTCAAGTGCAGAATGCTGCAAATAAATACATTGCACAATTTCAGTTTCAGAATTCATTCAAAAATCTTTCTATTTCTTGTGACTGGCTTAGATCCAGTAGCCTCTGCTTCTGAAGAGTTAGGACCTCTTTCTGTAGCAACAGGACATCTTCGGTCCATCAGCACCGGATCACCTCAGGGCTGCGTCCTTTCTCCTCTGCTCTTCTCCCTGTACACCAACAGTTGCACCTCCAGTCATCCGTCCGTCAAACTCCTGAAGTTTGCGGACGACACCACCCTCATTGGGCTCATCTCTGGTGGAGGCGAGTCTGATTATAGGTGGGAAGCGGCCAACCTGGTGACCTGGTGCAGCCAGAACAACTTAGAGCTCAATGCTCTTAAGACAGTGGAGATGGTTGTGGACTTCAGGAGGAACACAGCCCCACTCACCCTCATCACCCTGTGTGACTCCCCAGTCAACACTGTGGAGTCCTTCCGCTTCCTGGGCACTATCCTCTCCCAGGACCTCAAGTGGGAACTGAACATCAGCTCCCTCATCAAGAAAGCACAACAGAGGATGTACTTCCTTCGGCAGCTGAAGAAGTCCAACCTGCCAAAGACAATGATGGTGCACTTCTACTCAGCCATCATTGAGTCCATCCTCACCTCCTCCATCACCGTCTGGTACGCTGCTGCCACTGCCAAGGACAAGAGCAGACTGCAGCGTATCATCCGTACTGCTGAGAAGGTGATTGGCTGCAATCTGCCTACCCTCGAGGACCTGCACACCTCGAGGACCCTGAGGCGAGCGAGGAAGATTGTGGCTGACTCCTCCCACCCTGGACACTCCCTGTTTCAGTCACTCCCCTCCGGCAGAAGGCTGCGGTCTATCAGGACCAATACCTCACGCCACAAAAACAGTTTCTTCCCTTCCGCTGTTGTTCTCTTCAACAAGGCCAAGGGACCACACTGACTCAAATGACTTCTTGCTTAAAACACTCTGCTTTTTGCACTGCATTACAACATGGTATCTTGTACATTTGTATTTTTTGTAATATTTGTATTTTTGTATTTTTATATTGTAATTTACGGCAACTTATATTTGATTGTATATTTAATTATATTCTAATCACACTTAGTACTGCTAGTTTATGTACCCTTAGTATAGTTAGTCCACTAATTTAAATTTTAGGTATATGTTTATTGTATGCACCTTCCTGCCAAAGCAAATTCCTTGTCTGTGCAAACTTTCATGGCGAATAAATCCCTTTCTGATTCTGATCTTTTTTCATTTTTGCATTTTATATGTCGAGCATGCATCTCTCCTTCTCTAATGTGAGAAGCTCCTGGTGAGAGCTAAGCTTAGGGTGCTTAGCAGGGGGCTTCACAGGTGATGCTGCTGCTTCGATGTTTCCATGAGGCTCCACTTGCTCCAGTACGATGATAGTGTCAGCTAGACAAAACAAAAAAACATAAAAACATTAGGAGGCTACCTACAACTATGCACAATGCACTTTACTCTTGATGTCTCTGACGTCCAATGACATAGGAAATAACTAATTTAATAAATTACCATAGGCTACTAAAGAGAACATGGAACTGTTATTTCTGTAGTATGATGTGCTATTCAATTAGAAAATTATTAACATCTGAGGTGTATGTACAGTAATACATAGGCTCTAACAAATGCTTTGTAGGCAAAATTATAGCCTATTTTCGTAATTTTTGTCACGTTATTGCTGCAACCAACGGCGTTGGAGTTCGTAGTTACTTGCAGCTTCTGTGGCTGTACTGTCATCTAATGCGCCGTCATCGTCGTAGGGGTTGGGGAGGGGGGAAATCTGCTGCGGGATCATATCAATGATCTTCTTTGACAGAGGATCCGTAGCATTGATTGGTGGTCCTCCGCCGGTTTGAAATTGGCTACGCCTCTCTTCCGCCGCATCTTTTTTGGCTTTAGTCTTGAGGTTTTTCCAGCAGGCTTTAAGTTGCGCCCTGTCCCTCGTCTCTTTAATACCGGTAGAGCCATTGAAGCACTCAGCTAACCGGACCCAGTTCCGCTCCTTCTTTTCTAGAGTACTGCTGTCAGTCCTCTTGTCCTAAATTATCACCCCAAACTCCTCCATCAATTCAGTCAGCAACATCTTTTCAAATGTTGAAAAGTTTGACCCTCTTTGACGTGCCATAGCTAGCTAGCTGGCTATTTGTAACGTAGTTTATTATAGCCGCTGTAGTGGTAGCCTAGGCTATAAACGGTAACTAACGGTATCAGTAACGGCATTTATTCAAAAAGCTGCTATAGGAAAAAGAGCGCATGCATTCATTTAGGGCTATTTAGTTCCGTAGGCTATTTGTTAAACATACGTTGTGAATTTGTTTACATTTCGTCGGAATCCATCATGGCGGACATTGAACATAAACTAATCCTGTTTTAACCCTTGTTTAAACTAGTTTCACTAATCCAAGGTTAAATTTAAGATGTGCAACACATCTCTGATTAATTATAAACCAGTTTAAACATAGATTTACTAAACCTAGATTAACTCTAAACCAGGATTAATTTAACCCTTGTGTTATCTTCGGGTCATTCTGACCCATCAGTCATTGTGACCAACCGTCGTATTGCGACAAATTTACCTCATACAAAAACAAAGTGAAGCATTTTCTTTTAACTGTCGGGCTGTCTCAGACCCCCCACATTGGAATGGTTAAAAGAAAATTATTTTTATTTGTTTTTGTATTGGGTAAAATTGGGTAAACACAACAATGGTTCGTTATGAACCTTTGGGTCATGTGACCCGAAGGCAGCACGAGGGTTAATCCATGTTGGTGCAACCCAGCCCCAGAGGTTTAAAAGGTTACCTTTGCCTAAACTGACATGCACCAACTCGGAGAACTGAGTTTCAACAGCCATTTAGTCTCTATTTGTTACTCTACTCTTAAGGCATGTTTAACTTAATGTCTGCACCTCTCTGTCACCAACTGTCTCTGGAGTGGGGGGTGGGGGCTTCACAGGGTGTCTACAGGTATAAACAAGTTAAATGTAAGACCTTTTAATACCACTTCCAAATGAAATTAAAGACCAAACTTACGATGGAAATACAAATCAAAAGTGGAAATATACAGTAATCTTTCCAAGTAAACACTGTCTGTTCAATATGAACAGTATGGTAAAATGACAATAATCGGTTGAGTTTAAGAACATTGACTAAATGTGTCTAATGCGGAAGGATAACACAAAAATGTAATTGCTGTCCTAAATTATACTTATTATTACACTAGGGTGGAAATGGTGGAGCAGAAACTAACAATTCCATGAATCCCATGGAAACAAAGGCAAATGTGTGAGATGTACTGATGTGGAGCACAAATGATCCAAGAAGCAGTACTTCTCTTGAGTGGTTTTTATTCAGATGAATAATCATTGGATTCAGGTCAAAAGTCTATCACTTGAACTAGTTTCATCACTTAAGACACAAAGTCAGCAGCTTGGCATACTGGCACATGGAAAGGATTAAACATTTAGACTTTCATCAAAGTAATGCTGGCTTGTCCTTTTTCATCAATGTCCTCAAAAAAGCAGGCTGCAGAGCTACTGTGTCTGTGGGGTGACTGTCTCTGGAGTGCTGGCAGGCAGGGGCAAGCAGGGCCTGCAGGCAGGCAGGCAGGCAGGCCAGCTGGATGAAGCTGTCCTGGGGTCAGGTCTGAAGAGAAGCTGTCCAGCTAGAGAGGGGTAGTCCAGCAAGGGGTCTGTGTGGATCTCACCATCCTCGAGTCTGTTGCGTCCTCTGTTGAACTCTGTTGAGCAGGCCTCTGCATGACCCTCCAGACCTGTCAAAGTGAAGAAAGGGTCCATGTCAGTTGTGAAAAATGAAGCTTTTCCCATCTACACTTGATACAGACTTCAGTTTTGACTATGAAAGGCAGTGTCATTACTTGAACTTGAATCCAAATGTGTTGACCTCATGGAGACCCATGCAGTCACTCAAAACACGGGTTCGATTCCAGGCTCTGGCAAGAGTATTTACCTCTAAACTGGTCAATATATACACATCTGACAAAAGACCAGCTCGACCTTTGCTTGTAAACAGTGATTCTGACTGTCAGAGACCTTTAAATAGCCTGACTTACCGAAATTGGCTAAACTAGCTACGACATATTGGGGTGTGGCCTGTAGCGCCACCTATTGTCTCACATGGCCCATGTTTGGTATGGTAGTTAGTAATGGTCTGCAGTTTCAACATGCCAAATTTCACAACTTTTTATGGTACTGGTCTAGGGGCTGCCATTGACTCCCATGGGTAAAACATAATAATAATAATAATAATACCACCAATAACAATAGGGTTCTCCTACCGGAGGAACCCTAATAATAATAAAACTAACAATAACAATAGGTTTCCTCCTTACGGAGGAATCCTAATAATAAAACTAACAATAACAATAGGTTACCTCCTTACGGAGGAATCCTAATAAAACTAACAATAACAATAGGTTTCCTCCTTACGGAGGAATCCTACTAATAATAATACCACCAATAACAATAGTTTCCTCCTACCGGAGGAACCCTAATAATAATAATTATAAGAAAAGGTAGAAACACTCGAGGTGGCTGCGCCGCTTCGCGGCTCGGCCACCAATTAAAGACAAACCCCTATGTGACACGAAAAGCAAGTATTTAACTAGCGAGGGTACAATTTCTGGGGAAATTGTAGGGTGTGCTTGCTTGCGTCGGTTGCACAGGGGTCAGTTTTTGAATGACATTTTTACAACTGATATTTCTGTATATTTTATATAAAAATGCATACTTATTATTTATAAAGATGACATAGATTTAAAAGCATTTTTTTTTGCTGCTCATTTACAACTGAAAATACAAGTGAAGTGTAGAATGAAATAGATGTCTTCTCATTTCCCCTGCAAGAGGCAGCCTCATCGTTGAAACAAAACGAATAAATTGGGCAGACCGGTGTAAAAATTGACCTAATCTCTATGACTTAAACGTCATTTTAAGTTTTTCCCTTCTCATGATATTTTCAGGCATTTAGCCTACTCATTGCATTCATTCATTAATAAAGAACCCCCTTTGAAGATTATTCTACGACCTTACCCAGCAGTAGAAGATGGAATCGCGATTCAAACAGTACCATCTGCTAACTGAAAATATGCCCCCCAAAACGTAAATAAGCTTGACATTTATTTAGTGGAAAATCGCTCATTCATAAAAAGCTCAGTGGTAGCGATCATTGTCAGTAACAACGCAAAATGCTATATAGCCCTGTGTGGAGAAGCTGCCCCGGTAAATTGTACTACTACGGTACAGTACTAGACTACTGCTGTGTTCGTCTTGGTAGCGATTGCGTTGGTTGAATTGGATTTAACGTTCCGTTGTACGGTTTAAACTGAAATTAATTATTTTCATGAACAGATTGACAACGTTTAGGCTGTGGCAATGAAGTTCAGGTTAGTAGTTAGATAGACTTTTGATTTAAGTAAGGGGAGTGCCGAACATGTTCTGTCGCAGTTTGACTTCCTAAACAGCTGTTTAGTGTAGATGTTTTTGTACAGTAGTGTGTCTCGCGTAAGCTACAGCGTTGCAGTGAGCTACACTGGTTTGAAACCACAGGTAAGGGTAATTTCACCAACAAATCGTTTTCTAATGTCAGAATAAATCCTACAACGAAAATGTATATGTGAGGAATGTTTATTTTAACGATTGAAAACAGATAACGCTACATCATAGACCACTGTAGTATGTGTTGCCCGGGCAACACAGGCTAATGTCATGATGCTAATACTTCAGTGAAATAGTAGACTACTGTTTCCAAAAGTAGATGTACTTCCTTAATAATATCAGCTTATATTGTACATTACACATCACAATTGTGTGTCATATCACAAAGTAAAATGAGTAAATAGTTATCACCCTGGCCTCTTTTCTTGTGGCGTTTCTGCAGCTGCCTTGCAGTAAAGCTATAGTTAGCCTAGCTATCCCCCAAGTTAACAGATGCTAAACGAATGTTCTGGCAAAGGTAGTCACTCGTGTTTTCGTGACGTTAGTGACGCAGTGACATTAGTAACGTCAGTGACTGTGGCTAGCAAATTAGCCACCGTTAGCTTCACTTTTCGCCACAAGCTTAACTTAAGCCTAAACCATGCAACGGAATGTAAATTCCAATAGAAGCAACTCAATCGCTACCAAGACGAAACTTTTGACACCTACGTTGTCTATGTAGGCCAAATATTGACTGAGTTTTAGGGGGGCAAAAATTAAAATAAAAAAATAAATAATAATATATATGTGAGAGAACAAAGGTTGTGCTCTCGCCGAAGGCTTGAGCACACCCAATTAAAGCTCAACCGACTGACCATTATTTCGGAGCCGAGGCTTGTAGGCTAGCTTCTTGATGCATGGTCACAGGTTGTTTTTAGTATCAGCTGATCCTGTTACCAGCAATTCCATTAGGTAACAAGATGATACACGAGTTCTGGTTGGTTGGAGAGTTTAGGTAGTTGAGAGGATTGCCTGATAAAGTTGCTAACTTTGAACTAAGGTACAGAAAGAATGTGCAAGAATGAAATGTTTTAAGAAAAAAACGATGTTGATAATTATAAAAATCCAGCTCCTCCATCGATGGGGACAGGCCATTTAAAAAACTAAAGCAGATACGCGTGCTCGGCCCACCACCTAATTCTCTGGACACACGTTTGAAATGATTTCAGTCAGAGCCATATAAAAAGTTTGATCTGATTTCAGTGACATACAACATAGAGTGCGTCCCATTTATTTCAAAACAGGTTCCCCATTTAATTTAAAATATTGAATGCGCAATCACTTCTCAAGATTTATGAAATTACGAATCTCCCAGTCCGAAGATATGCATATCAGAATTACATACATGCCAACTTTAGTTTACAGACGTGAATCTTGCGCGACTACTTCAGAGCCCCACGTGCTTGCGTGACGGCTCAAACGCAGCCAGTGGTCTAGCTTCCAATGTTAGCGAGTCGACGCTAAAGCTATGGCAGTCGTTTGTGTGGGGGGAGAGTGGTATCTTTCAAGCTGTGACAAATTATTACTTGCAGTACATACCAAACATAACAGGTAGGGTAGAGTTTTCACTGCATGCTTGCTTTTATTTGTATTTATTTTTACATAGCAGATGACAATGTGGCCATATAGCTAAGATGGCTAGCTAGTAGCAGGATGCCTCCATTGAGTGTTTTCTGCCCTTAAATTTCAGAGACCCGTTTGTTTTTGACTGCAGCACAGCGGAAAACAAGCCAAAAGGCACAAGAACTGACAACAAAGGGTAGTATTAGTTATAGTTGGCTAATCCCTTGTATAACCCCTGTCGAAGTTATATATTGATCCCAATAAGAACATCTTAAAGCGATGCACCCACATTATGATATAGCTAGCCTAACTACTAAATTGCAGAAGTTGGCTCGCATTGTTTTAAATAATAAAATGTTTTCCCTCATTGTAAGTATAATGTACTTGGACCAAAGGAATCATCACGATGCCTCACCTTTAAAGCATTTATTTTTTGATGTGTATGTATCCTTATTTTTGTAGGCATAGTTGTGCTTCGGAAGAAAAAGGAAGTGATAAAATTTTGGCGCTTGCAGTTTCCTTGTCTGGGAAGCTGGTGGCGTTGACAGATGACAACAAAAGGCTTGTACTTTTTGGGACCGAACCCTCCTGGCAGTGTATTAGTACAAGGTATATGAAGTCAAAACGCATTTTACTCAGTGTGCTGTGTGAACGTGTAAAATGGCTGACATGATGTGTTTCCAGGAGGCTGGTGAGACGGTGCACCTCTCTGGTGTTCACACAGACTGAGGAGGAGTTACTGGCAGCTGACAAGTCAGGAGATGTCTATTCCCTCTCTGTGGTGGAGCCCAGAAAGGCAGGGGAGTTGAAGCTTGGGCACCTGTCAATGTTGCTGGCCATGGTAAATACGCACCCCTTTCACCAAGTTTACTTGAGTGGCATGCTGAAGACTTTCTTTTAGTAATTTTTATTTTGGGACTGCTTACTTCCAGACTTTGAGCCCCAATGACAAGTATGTCATCACAGCTGACCGTGATGAGAAAATCCGGGTCAGCTACTTGAAGTCACCCTACAACATCCAATCATTCTGCCTAGGACATCGAGAGTGAGTATGGCGACTTGGATTCTGTTCAAATCCATGCTGAACCACCTAGTATTTTTTTATTATGGTATTTTATCCATGTTTAATGATGGGAACTTGGAGCACTTATCAGATTGTTTGTACATTTTTACATTTAGTCATTTAGCAGACGCTCTTATCCAGAGCGACTTACAGTAAGTACAGGGACATTCCCCCGAGGCAAGTAGGGTGATGTGCCTTGCCCAAGGACACAACGTCAGTTGGCATGACCGGGAATCGAACTGGCAACCTTCGGATTACTAGCCCGACTTCCTCACCGCTCAGCCAACTGACTCCCTGTTGTAATGATCGCGATGATGTCGGTGACACACGCAGATCTTTGGAATTATAGATGGTGCAGTATTTGTTATGCAGCTGGTGATGACAGTACTTGTCAGTGGTTTTGGTACCTATTGATTTGATTCACATGACGTCACTGTAGCTTTGCGCCGTCATCTTACCTACATACTCTGCCTTAGAAATGCCTGCAATATGCCTGCTTTTTCCCTCTGTTTCGGTGAAGTTCATCTCGGTGAATTCTGCTCAGGTCGAGGAGGACAGCCATTAAGAGAGAACGCGATTCCCCATTGATCTGTCGCATCAGAATTTTGATTTGGGTCACGAAAGTCTTGCAATTTGAGTGAGAATGCGTCGCCCGCATAGTAGTAGGCGGCAGCCATGCCTTGGTCCCCCGGTTTTGACGTTAGCCTCAGTCAGACTCGGGCGCTCACTGGCAGTGTTCACAATGTTGTATTTAACTCCATTCTACACCACAAATGTCAGGGAGGACTGCTTTTGGTAGATACAAGCCTACCGAAGATAGCGAGAATATTGGATTTCTTTAACCAAGCCTCTTTCATTCGTCATTTGCCTGAGAAAGCGACCTCCGTTAGCCAGGCTAGTTTTGACCGTTTCACTAGGTCAGGCTATTTAAAGGTTCCGGACAAATGACTTTTGTGCATAGAACGTAAGTGCCTCAAAATGTCAAGCCCTGCATCTTGATTTAAAGGGGTGATTGACTGGGTTTTTGGGGTATTTCACACTGTTCCTTAAGGTCTCCCAATAGGGTATGTAACATTAGTTGGGTTGAAAATGGCCCGGGTGCTGTTCTATGCCCCCTGATAGATCCTCTGAAAATTTCCCGGGAAAAAACACTAGCTTTTCTCCTTTTATGATATGCTCATTAATATTTAGATGAGCTGCGCGCTGATTGGTTGGTTTTCAACGAGTGAAGCTGGGGAGAAAAAAACACAACACGGCCAACAGCACTCACTGAAACACCGAAGGTGGAGACTTACTAAAAAAATTAAAAAAACGTGCAAATAAATCTATTGTGTCTACACAACACTGTTTTCAACCGATTGACTAGATATCATTTGAAATGATAACGTTAGTTGTTTCCACTTCTGTTGTCGAAGCAGACTGGTTTGACTTAGGTGGGTAGAACGTTACAGCTTATAGCAAACAAACTAGATCGTGATTCAACTCAGCTTCAGTTAGCTAGCTCTAGACATCTTGCTGAAAAATAACCTGACAAAGATCTGGACAAACATGCATCGTGAATTGTAGATTTACATAACAACATGGGTTATTTATTTGAATGGAACAGTCAGGAACATGAAACAACGTTAGCCCCATTGCCAATAAACTAGGCTAAATCATCACACATTCTACCTATGCTCTTGCGTTAGCAAGCTAAACTAGTTTACATGCCTACAGTCTAGGTGTCTAGACTAATCGCTATCTAGCTGTTCTTGCATTCCTTTCAAATCAGCGTTAATAAAAAGCAGATGAGCTAGAGTCTAGCTAACATTGACTAGACGGGCATGCTGATGTTTGTCTATACCGTAGCGTAGGAGATCCCTGTGCAGTTCGACCCTCGACACATTTGCGTGAACCATTTCACCAAGGACGGTTTTGAAAACCTGGGACAATGTAGCTAAAGCAGGATTTGCTATGAAGCTGTTGCTGAAAAGAGGTGCGTTAGCCTTACGTTCATCACAACCGCAAGCTGTAGTATGATTTTGTCGGTAACAGTTATTAGCAATGCTAACGTATCCTGTATCTAGCACCTGCCTTTCTCCAGTTCTTTCAAATAGATAATCTAGACAGGCGTTAGCAATAGGCCAGACTGCTATTTGTTTTCTGGCTATTTTTTCGGAAGCTTCCCTTCTAATGCCGACTACAGCTAGTCTAGGTAGAGTCATTTGCTAAGTAAAGTATGTTGATGTGTTTAGAAACGTATTTAGCATTCTACCTATGCTAGATACAGGAGACGTTAGCATTGCTAATAACTGTTACCGACAAAATCATACTGTAGCCTGCTTACAGCTTGCGGTTGCGATGAGCGTACGGTCGGAACAGCACATCTTTTCAGGTTCAGCTTCTTAGCAAATCCTGCTTGAAATTGTCCAAGGTTGTCAAAACTGTCTTGGGTGAAATGTTCAGAGCAAATGAATAATTGAGTGTCGAACTTCGCCGGGATCTTCTCATAGACAAACAGCAGCCATGCCTGTCGAATGCACACAGCATTTACGACCGTGGTCCATTTTCAATATCCTTGTTATACTTCAAAACATTATTCTTTGTAATTGCTTAGTAGCCTACACAGAGCAGCGCGCAGCTAAACTAGCATCGGAGATCTATGCTACCTCGGACTGGGCAAGAACACCAGTGAGTGAGTGGGCTGGTCTGGATGTAAATTTTGGGGCGTGACAAAGATGCAGACCAGAGCCAAAAAAGGCGGTCCCCGGACTGAAGGCGGTCCCCGGACTGACGTCAGTCCGGTGGCTTTGTTGAAAAGCTAGCGTTTTACAGACAAAGTTTTTCATTTTGAGATTTGCATAGGAAAGAGGTGTCAATGGACTTTGAGGTTCACTGTATGTTCATTTTACCCACCGAACTGTCGTTATTCAACTAGGACAAGGTAAAATTGGTTTTGCAATCAATCACCCCTTTAAAGAACATTGTCAAGATTAATGACAGCTAGCCGTGAGCTTAAGTGGCACTAAGATGAGTGCTAGCTAGCTCTTAGCCACTTAGCTAACAACTCGCTACCTAGTCAGAGTAAACTACCACCAAAAACACATTTGATTTCTTTCAAATAATAAATAACTTTCCCATGATTAAATATAAGTCCTTGGTGGCCATGTGCCGCACTTTCACGTCATTCACCCATCCAGCCACAGCATATTGATAAACATCCGTACTCTTGAAAGCCTTCAAGCTATCCCCACTGTATGGGGAGGGTTATGTACAAGATAAATGTTTATAGCTAGCTCTTTCATGGAAAGCCAATTGGGACAAGCCTGGGGCAGATAATAAGGAACCAAAGAAAACTGGGGGTAACAAATAGGCTAAGGATCGGAGCTTAAAATAGATTTTTTTTTTGTTGACAAATCTCTCTCACTTTCTCATTGAAATCGGCAGTGTGGGCGAGATCGGTAGTGCATATGGCGGCGGTCTGTTTGGAAGTGATGTAGGTGGCATCTATGAATATTTCCCAGATCACAATTTAAATTAATTATATCCTGAAGTACTTGTTCAACCTCCACATCATCTATTCTCATCAAATTGACAATGCTGTGGTAGCCTACATTCATGCAAATGATTATGTAGCCTTCTGTCTGCTGTTTTCTACGTTATCAATTTGTTGATCAAAATGTATTATATTGGTTCTGTGTTAAATTGTCTTACCACCACAAACATATAGACATTTAGTTCATAACAGAAGTTATTACATGGACAATGGTTGAGCTAGTGGTCAATTGTAGGCCTAACCTCCCATTGCTTCTCCTACCACTGCTACACTGACGAAACGCAGCTGTACCTGTCGTTCCCCCCGATCGATCCGGGGATCTCAACTAGGATTGAGGCCTGCCTCACAGACATCTCCGTCTGGATGACCGAGCACCACCTCCAGCTGAACCTCGCCAAAACAGAACTTCTCATCATCCCGGCTAAACCCTCCATCTCCTACGATCTCTCAATCACCCTGGGATCTGCGACGGTGACCCCTTCATCCTCTGCCAGGAACCTTGGGGTTACCATGGACGACGAGCTCTCCCTCACGGCCCACATTGCTGCGGTCTCCCGGTCGTGTAGATTCACCCTCTACAACATCCGGAAGATCAGGAGATACCTGTCTGAGCACTCCACCCAGCTGCTAGTCCAAGCACTTGTCCTCTCCAAGTTGGACTATTGCAGCTCGCTGGTCTCCCAGCATGTGCAACCCGCCCTCTTCAGAGGATTCAGAACGCAGCAGCCCGCCTGGTCTACAATCTACCCAGACGCTCCCATGTTACCCCGCTCCTCATCTCTCTCCACTGGCTACCTATCATGGCCTGTATCAGATTCAAGACCCTGGTATTGACCTTCCGAGCAGTGAACATGACTGCACCCGTCTACATAAAGTCTCTCCTGCAGCCTTACGCCCCCACCCGTCACCTACGGTCTTCTTCAGACAACCGCCTGGTGGTCCCACCGCTCAAGACCGCCCGGTCCCAACACAAGCTCTTCTCCTGTCTGGCCCCCCAGTGGTGGAATCAACTCCCCACCTCCATCAGAGATACTGACTGTCTCTCCACCTTCAAGAAAAGGCTCAAGACACACTTGTTCCGGGAGTACAACGGTACTTAGGAATGGTTCGCTTGACCCGATGTTAGTTTCCTCAAGGATCACAATGACTCTTGCTCAGAGACTTGTTGCTCTTGTGGTTAGTGGTAACTGATTTAAATTGTTCTCGCTGTGATATATTGTTTTTATTAGTGTTGCTTGCTTTTTTCCACAGGTACACTTGCACTTATAGCGGTTCATGTTGTTTAATTGTAACTTGTTTAACTACATGCTCTTATGGTTCTTCCCTTTGGCACTTACTTTGGTTGTTCACAATGTGTGCTTCATGTTTTGGCTACTCGCGATGTTTTTTGGCTATCTTGTTGTTATGATCAGTGACCTATGCACTTTGTAAAGCTCTCTTGGAAGTCGCTTTGGATAAAAGCATCTGCTAAATGAATAAATGTAATTCACTATACAGCGCTTGCATGTACAGTTCTGCCGCCTAAGGAGTTCTTTGAAAGCAGCTGATTCAGTCAGCACTATTCGGCCATATCGATTGTAAAAACATATTTTCTTCTAAATAACTAAACAGAATTTCCCCATTTTCCTTCTCTACTTAATAACTCCGGTGCTTTAAGCACTTAGTTTCATTTAATTGCGAATGCCTTGCAATGTGCAGGCAGTTTTGACATTATTAAATGGCCTACATTAAACTGGTGCTTAATTGAACATGCCTTTATATTATTGCTCTGAAGGCATGTTTCTGTATAAATTTTGTTTAATATTAGCCTACGTATTGATAGGCTAATCTTGGGCTACTATGTATATAACAAACCAATAATTCTGCACTGAAAGTTACCGATTTTGCTCGGATCTTTCACACACTGTAAGAATACTCTGAGGTGGAGCTAGTTGCATTAATTAACAAAGCTAAATTTCCCTTACTCTGGTGCGTTAAGCGCTTAGTTTAAATTGTGAATACCTTTGTTAATCACATTAGTTCATGAACAGAACAAAATATAGCCGCAAGCAGTGATGCGGGTTCTCTTCAAAATGGCAAAATATTATAAAAATGTACATTGTAGAAGGTCAAGAGTTGGACAACGAGAGCAACATTAATTTATGCTTTGCAAACAGGCTGAATGGAGATTCAAACTCAGGAGCATGTGGTTGCAAGTCAGCTTCTCTATTCTCTCTGCTACATATCAACTGTTTAGTTGTATGCTTAGAAAGGGCAGAGTATTAGCTTTGGTTAGCTTTAGGACAAAGTTTAAGCAGTTGTAATTCAGTCATCTTTCATATCAAGGTGAAATTGCGCATGGTACTTCAGAATGTCATCTGTAAGCCATATTGTCTTGTATTCATTTTTGCTAAATATTGCTTTGAAAGACATGTATCCTACACATCTACAACAAATGTAGGTTTTCTACACACAGTGCAAGAAATCCGATGCACTGTCTAGATGAAGCGGGATCTTATCTACAAAAGACAAGTTTAAAAAGGGCCAGACAGTTCTGGCTCTTCCGGTGTAGTAATCCCCTCAGAATGAAACATTGGTACCCTTTATGATTGTGCAGCTAGACAGCTACTGTGGTGTACCTAGATACCTGTTTCACTAAATATATAATCACTATCATGACAGGCTCGATGGCTGTGGCTGGATTTGAACCTATGACCTTGCACTTTGCAGTTCACCGTCTCAGCCCATTGTGCTATTCTCAGTGTTTGGAAGCAATGCAGTTACTATAGAAAAAGTTGTTTCTCCTGTGGCACACATTTGAACGTAAACCTTTTTAGCAGGGGCGGCTGGTATAGGCTAACGGGGATAAGCCCTCCCTATCTTTTACAATAAAGTTCAGAAAATTGTTTTTTCGTTTTTTTTTTAAACTTTTTTTTAAAGATTGTTTACAATTTTGGTGGCACCTAGAGCAGCAACACCAAATAATCACGAAAAGCTAAAGATATCTAAAGGGGCTTCCTTTTTCCTGCCCGAAGGCATCAGCTACCATTCATCATGTGTGTGTGTGTGATAAGTTTTGAGGCAAACTGATTTGCTGCTAGTTTGGACTAAATTAATTTAGCCCACAGGCTACTGACTTTTGACCAATGACAGCCGGGGGTGCTACTGTACAAGAGGGGGGACTTGTGAGGGACAGGTGTCTGGCATGCCCTCGTAATTTGTTGCCCATTTGGGCTAAATTCATTCAGCCACACAGGCCATTGACTTTTAGACCAATGACGGCAGATGTATGACAGTACAGTCAGGTGGTAGTGGTTAGTGTGTGAGAGTGGGGAATGTGATCGTTGACATGGCTGAAGCGACTTGGGACACCGTTCAAATTACACAAAAGACAAAATTGTATGTTTTCTGAAAGTTGGTTTGAAAGAAAGGACTGAATTCGCTTTTCTGTGGTTGTAACTTTGTGGTTCCATCAACGTCGCTAACGCAAGTCACGCTAACACGAATAAGTCTCACTTGGGTAAACGTGTCATAAGCGTGGGTAAACGTGTCATAAGCGTGGGTAAACGTGTCATAAGCGTGGGTAAACGTGTCATAAGCGTGATTTGATGAGCTGTCTGAAACCATTCTGACAGTAGCATATGGCCAATATTCTCAACAGGAGATTGAGAATAATAGCCCAAAAAAGAACGTGGCAGCAATTGTAGGATCAAATTCAAAACACTGAAGAAGGCCATGGTTAATTGCACTTGATGTGGGCTAATAATGTTTTTGTCTTCACATCTTGAACAAAATTAATACATTTGCCTACTTCAAAATTACTTTGCCACACATTTATTAACTGATGAATGATAAATTCCGAGCTTTAGATAAAGGGGAAAGATAACCATGACTAAAATGGGGATTCACTGAAATAAGTATTATTGCACAGATCCAGCACAAACTTTCAGATCAGAAGGTGACCCAAACTGTAGCACACTTTGCTTGGCAGAACAGTCATTTAAAATTGCTCAGCATGACTAGTAATATATTATTATATTACACATGCATATTTAATCAAAATCCAATTATTACTATTCTAGCTGACAGTGTATGGACAGCCGACCCATATTTCCAATTTACATAGTCTGCATCCACAGATCCAGTGGGGGCTTGGACAGCGGCAGACTGTGGCTGTTTGAAGGGCAGGGGCGGAAAAATTAAAAGGGCACCTACTGCACGACATGGGCTCTCACCAGTGTAACAATGGGAATGGGACAACCCCCCAAGTGTCGTCACAGCCTCACTTTGGGAAAGCATGCCCTAGTGGGAACATTGTAGGGGAGACTGTTGGGCACAGCATCTCATCGTCTTCTTTGGAAAGGGCACCATTTGGGACACTCATGTAGGGGCAGCATAAAGGGTACTTCATAACAGCGCCCTTGTCCACGGGAACAGTCAAATATAGACCATAGTAAGGGCACCTTATAGGGTACTGCATCACATTTTCTCTACTATAAAGGAACTCATGTTTTGTATTAATTTATAGAGGGCACTCATTTATTGCGTTAAGGGGCACCCTGGGCACTCAAGCATATTTCACAATGTGAATGGCAGACAGTAGGGCACTTGGTCTAATTTTTTCCACTCTAGAGAGCACTTTAGAAACGCTACTTCAACCCTGGGGGGGCACCAAGCAGTCACCCTCTGAGTCTTCCAGTGGGCCTGGATACACCCATGAGGAAAGTACATTGCACCTAACATTGGGGAAGCCAGAAGGAGAAAAATGAAGTAATATAGAGGCTTGTCAACATATAGGCTACTTTAAACAATGAAAATGCTTTATACAATTGAATAAAAATCTCCTTGATTCTTTGTGTTTCAAGATGACCTGGAAAAGTGATGATAATATTCAGGTAGGCTACTGCTTTGGAGCAAGGTATACCCATCATATTTCATGGCATAGTTGCCTTTGCTAAACCTTTTTAAGTCACCAACCCTGTTCAAGAATGTCCCACATGCAAAGACACACAGAGATGCAGACAGACTGAACAGTGGTCAAGGCTTGGCTACAGTGAATTTGCTTCCTTGTGTGTGATTCCAGCACACGACAAAGTCTAGGCCTACCTACACAGACTGCAGTCTACTACCCTAATTTCTAATATTATAGTCTATTACTCCCCTTTCTACGAAGGATGGTAGGCTGCTTTTATGTATTCATTGCCATCCTTGAGTTGCTAAAGTGTTTTTCTATGTATATATTTTTTAAGAATGACAAAATCTATCTAGATAAACTATTCTGGGCCTGCTGAACCTATACCTCTTCCACATATACTGGTCAGGGAAGCATTAATGTCTCTGAAGACCCTTGGGGCTGGTGGGATAAACGCTCTTTGTATAAGCTGAGCACCTTCATCCACAGGGTTGTCAAAGAACGGATACGCCATCATTGATTGTAACTTGTCTAGACGCTCTGCTTAGTCAATTAACCAACGGCTTTTGAAAACAGTTAGTGACATTATTTCTTAACTTGTGTATTTAAATTAATAAATTTTTTGGAGATGAAGTTAACACGTAAATTGATTCATGTCTGCACTTCAGAAAGTTTGCACTTATGTTTCCGAACAAAGTGCTTTGCGCGCAGAAATTTAGTTGACGGAACTGTCTTTTGACATTGTGTTTCTGCCTGTTTGAGATTATTTGCAACACATTTTAGTTAAGCTCGACTTTTAGCCTGACACGGAGCAGACTACTTCCGAAGTATAAATAGCCTTGGTTATGTAGCTAGAACTAGAATAAGCCACCTTAATGGAACGGAACTCTCGCTGAAGTAAGCGAGATTTGCCGAAATAAGTATTGTTTACTTAATCGACGTTGATGGAACACCCCCCTGGCATAATTTTGCCTATTTTTACAGTAAAAATAAATAAAAATACACTGCTATGGACGTTGTTTACTTAATTAATGTGTTTACTGTGTTAATGGATGGGAGTAGGATTCGGTTTCAAATTCGGCCGAATCTTGACCAGTGGATTCAGTATTTGGCGGAACCCCAAAAATCTGGATTTGGTGCATCCCTATGGAAAACTGGCTAATATAACAAGTTTACTAACAGGGAGTCTGGTGGTTGAGCGGTTAGGGAATCGGTCTACAAATCAGAAGGTTGCCAGTTTGATTCCTGGCCGTGCAAAATGATGTGTCCTTGGGCAAGGCACTTCACCCTACTTGCCTCGGGGGAATGTCCCTGTACTTACTGTAAGTCACTCTGGATAAGAGCGTCTGCTAAATGTAAAATGTAAATGTACTAGAAGTGATCGTTGTCAATTACAACTACAGGCAGGGCTGTAGTTGCAGTCTCCCTGCCTGGAGAAGCCAGCTGTGCTCTGTTTTGCTCCTAGTTTCAGACTTCACCCCCGGTAAGTTGTACAGCTGAGCTACCTTACTACTAGACTACCGCTGTGTGGGAATCGCTGGAGCTAACCAGTCGAAGGGCGTACAAAAATACAGGGTGTTGAAATCAGTCTGTAAACACAGCTAGCCACATGTTATCACCCTGGCCTTTGCCTGTGGCGTTTCTGCAGCTGTCTTGCCATTTTAGGTAGCTAGCACAGCTATCTCCCAGAAGTTAACAAGCTGCTAAACTAGTGTTCTACTATAGGTAATTGTGAGTGCATGTCTGACTGGCTGGCTATTTAGCCACCGTTGGCTTCACTTTTCTCCACAGAAAAAAACCCTAAACCGTGCAACGGAACGTAAAAGCCAATCCAAGAAACGCTTAAGGAATCCGTGTACCCTTCGTTCTTTAATTTTTCAGTTTCTAAACCAAATCGGAAAAACTGAAAAATATTGTTTTTTTTCTGTTTTTAAAACCAGAATGGAAAAATGGGGATAAAGAAAAACAGAAATCACTAGTTCTGTAGCGGTTTTTCTGTTTCAAAACTAAAGGGAAAACAGAAAATCAAGGCATATAAATTCACTTCAAGTATGGTTTTCCCATGAACGCAATGCGGAAGTGCAACATTTTCCGCCAAAATTACGAAATTATGTAACATCACATTTAATAATCAGGCCCTAATTTACTAACTAGGGCTGTCCCCACTCAGTCGACTAGTCGATTTTCTGGTCGATATGCTCCTGGTCGACTAAGATTTTTTTAGTTGAGCTGCTGTATGGCAGTGTGAGATCTGATTGCCGCTTGTGCATCATTGCTGAATTAACTAAATTTTCGACAGAAATTGTAGATTATATTATTCAAGACAAATAAAGCAACTCTAAAAATATATAATTTTAAAGAAAAGGTGTTACTGTTTTCCCTTTCGTTAATCTGCGCTTTGTTTTGGTATTTTGCACACGGCACAGGCACAATTGGCTGCCGAACTACAAACTCTGCCATAGCCTACTTTGTCGGTGTTATTAGTCAAAATGGCAAAGAAATCAGTGGTATGGCTGCATTTCATTAAAGTACATTTACAAGGTACCGGGTGACTCGAAAAACGTTGAATGCAAACTCTGCCAACAACGGTTTATTTTTCATAGTTCGACGTCGAATATGATGTAGCCTACCACCTGAAAACGTAAGTTGGCCTAGCCCTACTTCGCTCATGCTAACGCGCTGGGTTGAAAAATGAATATGCCTATTATAAGAATCACATCCAAATCGAATGACATTATCTTCTCCGGCCAAGACAACAAAATCTTTCTCTGTTGCATCGTTCCCCACTCAGCTTCTACGTAAGTTTGCATGCTGCAAGTTTTCAGGCAGTGATAAGCGCACTCTGATGATTTGCATGTTAAACAAACAATATTTGTAATTTGTAGTACATTGTAAGAGATACTAAATACCATCGGCATTCGGTTACAACAGGACTGGTGATACGAGTCTTATTATTAGTAGGCTATTAGCGGCTGAATGCAATGTCCAGCCATTGAGTCAGATCGTGAAAATGTTTGCAAAAAAAAAAAAAAAAAAAATTCAAATTTCGATTAGTCGATTTTCAGACGTTTTAGTCGAGTATTGGTCGACTAAAACGACTGGTCGGAGACAGCCCTATTACTAACACATGCGCAGTTTACGCTGCGTCTGTTTATGCGAGTTTGGTAATATCGCCCACTATGCTTCCTCATTTTGCGTCGTATTTATCAAACCTGACTCATCAGGCTATCAGCGCATACTCCGCCCTCAAGCGCAATTATCGCGCCTCTAAAAGAACAATGGGCCCGCATGTTTCTATCATGGATCTTCCTACGGGGAAAAGAAAGCGCAAGCTTAAATTTAGTGACGTGCAGTAACCGCAAACCTGAACATATTACAGTGCAAAACATTTACATGTACATTTACTCATTTAGCAGACGCTTTTATCCAAAGCGACTTCCAAGAGAGAGCTTTACAAAAGTAGGTCAATGATCATAAACAACGAGATAGCCCCAAAAACATTGCGGGTAACCAAAACATGAAGCTTACGAACATGAAAAACATCCACACTCAGAAAAAAAAATTGGCCTGTCTTCGCCTTAGCCTACTCGGATCACTGCTGCCATTGAATAAGGTACATTTGTACACACAGGAAAAAGCGCTCCTGGTTTACACCTGCTTTTAAGAGGCGGTAAATTTCCCCCGCAAAAGAGGCGCACTCTTACTGGCAGTCTTTGTATATAACGCAGAATATATAATTAGGCGCACTTTACACGTATCCTCCCACGTTTTTTGGGTGGAACTCCCACTTTCCCAATGACCCTCCCACAAACGCATATTGAAAGCGCAACTCGCTCATGTGGCACGCAATCAGCGATTCTATGCAAGTGCGCCCTGTTTGTAAATAGCCCGCATCGCTTAAGTCAGTCTTTGCGATTAATTTACGCCTGGAAACAGGCGCAAAGGTCTTGGTAAATGAGGCCCTTAGTGTTTGGGAACAAAGGATTCTAGTAGGATATAAGCAGTTTGTATTCCTTCCTTCAGGTTGGAATATAGGTTGCACCTTGCCAAGGGCAAGCACACCCAATAATATATATATTTTTAAACTATTGGTCACCAAAAGGTTTAGAGGTTATTCATTGTTCTTGTCGTTGACAGATCAAGAGAAAAGGGGAAATTACTTCTTACTTCACAAAACAAGCATGACATGAAGTAGCGAGGTGAACACATTACGACAGTGCAAGTGGGAGGGAGGGGGGAGTGGTGTTAGACGACCCACAACCTAAGCCATTTTTTGAGCCAGGAAAACCTCTGATCATGTCTCATGCCTGTTTTTGGCTCGCTATATCCATATCATTTCGGCTACCAAGAGCTAGCTCAGTGCAGCTCAGTCAACTCAAGATGGGAGTCCAGAGCGAAGAGAGCAAGCCAAACTAGCTGCAAATTATTTGTTTTATGTCGATGCTTATCCAAACAATGTAAATCGCGGCACTGCACTCTGATGGATTATAAAGAGGACACATGCAGAATATGAACTTTGCAGAGTGGCCGGAGCTGATCGTGGGAAACTAAACCCATTCTAATTTGTGTACACACACAGATTTCTGGTTATTAGATGTGTCAAAATGTATGAACTCGTCCACTGCAAACAATATCTACAAATAAGTAACCTGAACCTCACTGTTGGAAGCTGTCCTCTGTCTCCTTATAGGTTTGTCAGCTCTCTGTTGGTCCTACCCATGCATCCTCATTGGCTACTGTCTGGATCAGGGGTAGGGGTCTCTAGCTTTTATCCAATTTATGTCAGGTGACAAATGGATGCTGTCTACCAGCTTGTTGCACCATTGATTATTTATTCCTGATTGAGGTCCACCCATCCTAGAAAGTGCACATCATTTGAGTGCGGTTTGTTGTCAGGATGGGACCATGAAGCTGTGGGAGTACGAGTCTGGTCGTAGGATCCAGAGCTGGGACCTTAAGCAGCTGAGGGACACGCCGAGTACTCAAGCTAATGAAGAGGTGAAGACTTGTTGGGGTCTAATCATGTATGCCCATGTTGCTGATGCATAAAAGGGCATTTCTGTAAATGATTTGTCCAAATACACATTCTAATCACATTTTTTTCTCTTTTACAGTGCTCAGTGCGGTCGTATATTTATTATATTTGTCTTGTTTCCCAGAGGTCTGCTGTCAGCAAGATTGCCACCTCCCCGGACGGTTGTCACGTTGCCGTGCAGTGTGAGAGGTAGTGTTATCACAATGAACACCGACCATCCAGCTTATTTCTTTGTGTGGATTGTATTTTACTTTTGTTACCAGTGCAATGCCCACAGGTGGCTCAGGCTAGTGCAGTGCCTGTTGGAGCCATGGATCTTGCAAGCCCCCAAAATCAGAATCAGAATGGGATTTATTCGCCATGAAAGTTTGCACAGACAAGGAATTTGCTTTGGCAGGAAGGTGCATACAATGAACATATAGGGACCTAAAATTTAAATATGTGGACTATCTATACTAAGGGTACATAAACTAGCAATACTAAGTGGGATTAGAATTGAATTAAATATACAATAAAATAAAATATAAATTGCCGTAAATTACAATATAAAAATACAAATATTACAAAAAATACAAATGTACAAGATACAATTTTGTAATGCAGTGCAAAAAGCAGTGTGTTTTAAGCAGGAAGTCATTAGTCAGTGTGGTCCCTTGGCCTTGTTGAAGAGGCCAACAGCAGAAGGGAAGAAACTGTTTTTGTGGTGTGAGGTATTGGTCCTGATGGACCGCAGCCTTCTGCCGGAGGGGAGTGACTGAAACAGGGAGTGTCCAGGGTGGGAGGAGTCGGCCACAATCTTCCTCGCTCGCCTCAGGGTCCTCGAGGTGTGCAGGTCCTCGAGGGTAGGCAGATTGCAACCAATCACCTTCTCAGCAGTGCGGATGATACGCTGCAGCCTGCTCTTGTCCTTGGCAGTGGCAGCAGCGTACCAGACGGTGATGGAGGAGGTGAGGATGGACTCAATGATGGCTGAGTAGAAGTGCACCATCATTGACTTTGGCAGGTTGAACTTCTTCAGCTGCCGAAGGAAGTACATCCTCTGTTGTGCTTTCTTGATGAGGGAGCTGATGTTCAGTTCCCACTTGAGGTCCTGGGAGAGGATAGTGCCCAGGAAGCGGAAGGACTCCACAGTGTTGAATGGGGAGTCACACAGGGTGATGGGGGTGAGTGGGGCTGTGTTCTTCCTGAAGTACACAACCATCTCCACTGTCTTAAGAGCTCTAAGTTGTTCTGGCTGCACCAGGTCACCAGGTTGGCCGCTTCCCACCTATAATGACGGACGGATGACTGGAGGTGCAACTGTTGGTGTACAGGGAGAAGAGCAGAGGAGAAAGGACGCAGCCCTGAGGTGATCCGGTGCTGATGGACCGGGAGTCAGAGACTTGTGTTCCCAGCTTAACGCACTGCTTCCTGTCAGACAGAAAGTCTGTGATCCACCTGCAGGTGGTTGAACCCTGTTCCTGGAGACCTACCTGCCTGTAGGTTTTTGCTACAACCCCAGTTGTAACTAAACTGATTTAACACATTGGTCTGCTAATTATTAGAATTTAGTGTGCTAGATTAGGGTTGGAGCGAAAACCTACAGGAAGGTAGGAACGGGGTTGGATACCTTAAGTGCGTACTTGTGTAGTGCCTATTGGTGGCTCGGTAGGTCCATGGCTCCATCGCTTGGTGCAACTAATCATGACGGTGAATGCGTGTATACTAGGGATGGGAAGATTCACCGGTTCGCATCGATGCATCGGCATAAAAGCTCACGATGCGATGGCCCGGATCAAAAAAGTGTGCACCGGATACAATGTGGGATGAATCGCGATGCATCGTTTCTAACATTTTTGCATCGGTATAATCCGATGTATTTATATAGAATCGTGTGTAGGTGAACAACATTTAGTATTTAGAAATGTGACCAATGATTTGTGACCAATCATTTTATATTTAGATAGATTCCTCCTCTCTAACTGTTTCTTAAGCGCGCTCTCATCTCCACTGCTGTCAGTGGCCTATTTTCATCACGTCTCTCAGCCAAGTTTCGCGCGAGTTGGAGGCGTGTTCGGGCGAGTGTTATCATGGTGGGAGGGAGTCAGGTGGCTGAGCGGTGAGGGAGGGGGCTAGTAATCAGAAGGTTGCCAGTTCGATTCCAGGCCGTGCCAAATGACCTTGTGTCCTTGGGCAAGGCACTTCCCCCTACTTGCCTCGGGGAGAATGTCCCTGTACTTACTGTAAGTCGCTCTGGATAAGAGTGTCTGCTAAATGACTAAATGTAAATGAATTACACGTCCCTACGAATTGCAAAAATCCAAAGTTTGGCAACATTTCGGATTTTACAAGAAAGATGGGCAATTTGACAAGACCAATGCAATTGGCAAGATATGTCGTGCTGCTATAAAGTACACAGGGAGCACGGCTAATTTAGCTAATCACCTGAAGAGGCTACATGGTATTTGTGTGGAGATGTCTGCCTCCCCCTCGGATTCAGCTATGGCTACAGTCAGTGGCTAGCTCCACCGGTACCCCTATCAATAATAGGATTGCGCTACAGACTCTGCGCTACAGCTAGCAGGTTTCAAACGGCTGAGAGCGGATCGTGACCCTGTGCTCTGTGGCAAAACGAAAGGCGATGGTATTTGTTTTTACATTAACAGTGGCTGGTGTGAAGATGTGAAAGTGATTCTGCAGCACTGTTCTCCTGATCTGGAATCATTTTTTATTAACTGTAGATCGTTTTACTCGCCACGAGAGTTTGCATTATTCATTCTGGTTGGCGTCTACATGCCTCCGCAGGCTAACGTCAACGAGGCTCAACGTGTGCTTGCCAGCCAGATACTGAGTGTGGAGCATGAAAATCCGGATTCCTTGGTTATTGTGCTAGGCGACTTAAACAAAGGCAATCTCACTCAAGAACTCCCAAAATATAGACAATTCATCAAATGCCCTACCAGAGAAGGAAACACCTTGGATCACTGCTACTCTACAATCAGCAAAGCATACCATGCAGTCCCCCGAGCAGCACTGGGTCACTCTGACCACGCCATGGTCCACCTGATTCCTGCATACAGGCAGAAGCTAAAGCGCTGTAAGCCTCCTGTGAGGACATCAAAACAGTGGACCAGTGAAGCTATGGAGGATCTGCGGGCGTGCTTGGACTGCACTGACTGGGACATGTTCAAGACTGCTACCAATAGTCTGGATGAGCTCACAGAGGCTGTGACATCATACATCAGCTTCTGTGAGGACTGCTGTATACCAACACGCACCAGGGTGAGCTACAACAACGACAAACCCTGGTTTACAGCTAAACTCAGAAGGTTGAGGTCAGCGAAAGAAGCTGCGTTTAGGAGTGGGGACAAAGACAGTTTCAAGGAGTCGAAGAACAGGTTTAGCAAGGCGGTGAGGGAGGCTAAACAACTGTACTCTGAGAGACTAAAACACCAATTCTCTGCAAACGACTGCTTCTGTCTGGAGAGGGCTCAGGCAGATTACCAACTACAAGCCCAGAGCCCCCCACTCCACTAACAACTCCCGCCTGGCCAACGAATGAGTTCTACTGCAGATTTGAAAGACAATTGGACAGTCCTGAACTACCCCTTCCCACCCAGGAGGCCTCCCACCTCCCCCCCTCTACTGTGACGACTCTCTCCATTCAGGAGGGTGAAGTTAACAGACTTTTCAAGAGGCAGAATCCCCGCAAAGCAGCTGGGCCGGACTCTGTCTCTCCAGCCACCCTCAAGCACTGCGCTGACCAGCTGTCTCCGGTGTTTACCTACATCTTTAACACCTCCCTTGAGACATGCCATGTGCCAGCCTGTCTCAAGTCCCCCACCATCATCCCTGTGCCCAAAAAGCCAAGGCCAACAGGACATAATGACTACAGACCCGTCGCCCTGACCTCTGTGGTAATGAAGTCTTTCGAGCGCCTGGTGCTGGCACATCTTAAATACATCACTGACCCTCTACTGGACCCCCTGCAGTTCGCCTACAGAGCCAACAGGTCTGTGGACGATGCAGTTAACATGGCCCTCCACTTCACCCTACAGCACCTGGACTCCCCAGCATCCTATGCCAGGATCCTGTTTGTGGACTTCAGCTCTGCCTTCAATACCATCATCCCCGCCCTGCTTCAGGACAAGCTCTCCCAGCTGAACGTGCCTGATTCCACCTGCAGGTGGATCACAGACTTCCTGTCTGACAGGAAGCAGTGCGTTAAGCTGGGAACACAAGTCTCTGACTCCCGGTCCATCAGCACCGGATCACCTCAGGGCTGCGTCCTTTCTCCTCTGCTCTTCTCCCTGTACACCAACAGCTGCACCTCCAGTCATCCGTCCGTCAAACTCCTGAAGTTTGCGGACGACACCACCCTTATTGGGCTCATCTCTGGTGGAGACAAGTCTGATTATAGGTGGGAAGCGGCCGACCTGGTGCAGCCAGAACAACTTAGAGCTCAATGCTTTTTAGACAGTGGAGATGGTTGTGGACTTCAGGAAGAACACAGCCCCACTCACCCCCATCACCCTGTGTGACTCCCCATTCAACACTGTGGAGTCCTTCCGCTTCCTGGGCACTATCCTCTCCCAGGACCTCAAGTGGGAACTGAACATCAGCTCCCTCATCAAGAAAGCACAACAGAGGATGTACTTCCTTCGGCAGCTGAAGAAGTTCAACCTGCCAAAGACAATGATGGTGCACTTCTACTCAGCCATCATTGAGTCCATCCTCACCTCCTCCATCACCGTCTAGTACGCTGCTGCCACTGCCAAGGACAAGAGCAGGCTGCAGCGTATCATCCGCACTGCTGAGAAGGTGATTGGCTGCAATCTGCCTACCCTCGAGGACCTGCACACCTCGAGGACCCTGAGGCGAGCGAGGAAGATTGTGGCCGACTCCTCCCACCCTGGACACTCCCTGTTTCAGTCACTCCCCTCTGGCAGAAGGCTGCGGTCCATCAGGACCAATACCTCACGCCACAAAAACAGTTTCTTCCCTTCCGCTGTTGGCCTCTTCAACAAGGCCAAGGGACCACACTGACTCTAATGACTTTCTGCTTAAAACACACTGCTTTTTGCACTGCATTACAAAATTGTATCTTGTACATTTGTATTTTTTGTAATATTTGTATTTTTGTATTTTTATATTGTAATTTACGGCAACTTATATTTTATTTTATTGTATATTTAATTTAATTAGAATCCCACTTAGTACTGCTAGTTTATGTACCCTTAGTATATATAGTCCACATATTTAAATTTTAGGTCCCTATATGTTTATTGTTTGCACCTTCCTGCCAAAGCAAATTCCTTGTCTGTGCAAACTTTCATGGCGAATAAATCCCATTCTGATTCTGATACAACAGGAAAGAAGGACTGGTTTAAGGCAAGGTCCAGGCCTGATGTTATTTTATCTTTTGTCAGAGACTTTGTTTAATATGTGAAGTAAACCTTTCACTTGTTTAGTTAATTGATGATTTGCTGTCTGACAAAGTAAATCATTATGTACCATATTAAATTGCATAGCATCATATTCTTTTGCATCTCATTGAATCGCATCATGTCGAATCGCACTGCATCGCAATAGGGGTGTATCGTATCGCATATGTATCTTTAATGTATCGGATCGTTGGCAGTGCATCGAGATGTGTATCGCATCGTTCTCAATGATGGAGATGCACATCCCTAGTGTATACATGTTATTTTGCTAACTTGCTCATCAAAACAACTTTACATGCGACACATTTTCTGTTTTTCCAGAGTTCCCATAGTTCAGTTTTTTGGGATGGACCAAGGGGTGGAGGAGCATTTAACTCCCTGTAGTAGGCTGACCCTACCTCACAGTCCCCTGGATCTGACCTTTGACCTCCAAGGCAGGCTCTTGGTCCTGCTGGATAGCCAGGTCACACCATTTCAGATTTACATGTGCATGCAGGACCGCTGGGAGGTAGGCTTTTATGATAGTATGTGCATACTTTACCCAATCTATAAAGGCATAGGACTCTTAAATTGATGTGAATGAATACCAGCATGTAAGTGGTAGTCTTTAAAACTCACGTTATTTTGATTTGTCTGTGGGTTCTTACTAGTGTGACAGTCATTGCCTGGAGCTGAGCAGAGTGTCCGAGGCCCTCAAGCCCCACTGGAAGGCTCTTCAGAGTGAGTCGGCATAAAAAACATGCACTCATAGCAGTTGTAGGTGACATTATACCCTCCTATAAGCCTGGCCCCTCTGTAACCTCCCACTCTAAAACACTACTCAGCCTACTCTGCTACTTGGGTATATAAATGCATTTTAGTATTTTGTGATCTCTAAGTTGTTTTTGAAGCCCTTGCTTACACTGACACAGGCAATACATGCGTACTCTATAGGGGACTGGTTTGGGGAATTTCACTTAGACATTAAGGTAATTGGCTGAGGCACACCCAGTTACTAGTTATTAGTTAAATACTAAACACTCATGGCTACCTCTCCTCAGCAGCTTTTGGTGCAGCGGAGAGCCGTTTCCAGCACCTGTACAAGGTCAACTTCGACAACATGTCTTCCTACTTGGAAAAGAAGCAGCATAGGCTACAGCAGCAGAATGAAAACTGGGGGAAGAAAAGAAGAGCAGGCAAAGGACTGCAGATCAAGCAGGCCAGAAAGAAGGCCAAATCAGAAGACAAGGGAGGAGACGAAGCCTCCAGCTGAAACCACCAACTGGAAAAATGATTACATTATTCTACTGTCCTATTTTGTGTTTGTTAGCAAGCTGATTTTCAGTCCAATGCAACTGCAGTTAAATGCATACTATATCTAGGATTGATCTCAACACTCTTTCCTCAACAAGACACAAGAAAATTATGTATCTGATGAATTCTATAAATTTCATTTTGTTGTACAAAGTTTTGCTTCCTTTTATAATGAAACTTAATGTGATCCATTAAACATGTGGGAAGCAACTCGACCGATTTCGCTTGGTTCTTGAGGTGATCGTGGGAAACTAAACCCATTCTGAATTGTACACACACAGATTCCTGTTAGTTTAAAGTACTGAGATGTCATGCTATAATGTAGACTACTGCTACCAAAAACAATGGTTAAGAGGTTACTGTAGTCTAGCGAAACTATCAGTTATGAGCTAGCCTGACGTTGTCATACTCATAATTCTAGTCAGAATATGAGTCTGATACCGCTCCGTTGGGCTGTGAGTATGGGGGGTGTTTCAACCGAACCCGGAAAAAAAATGCCTCTTCGCTCAATTGGATAAACCTACAACCAATCAGAGCAACGTAGTATGTTGTTTGTTGAAAACAAATTCAACCCAAGCGCTCTTTGGTGATGTGGTTGATTACGTTACTGTTGATCATCTGTCCATCATCGTATAAAGCCCGCCCTGACAATTTGATTGGTACGAACAGCTCTTGTTCGGGCATAGTTTTTCCTCAACCGAGCAACCCCACACCGAACTTCCCGACCAAAAATGTTGTGGGCGTAGCTAAATTCGGCTGGCACCCAGGCTAGTTATGAGCTATTATGTAGGCTAATGTGTAGTGTAATTTAGTGCATTATTTAGAACTATAATTATGGAGAGACAATTGTCACAAAAATATGTATTTAATTGTTCCAACTGTAATCGCTTTGCACGAATAATCTGGGAGTTTGTAGGTAATTAGATGAGATTATACACAATGTCTAGGAACCATCAAAGACCAGAGTACAAAATGATTAATCTATTTTGAAATTAAATGTTTAATGAGCAATATTGGAGATGTGAATAGCTACACGTTTTAGCTACCAGGATGAGTAGCCTACATGGGACATTTGCTAGCTAACTATTTACACATTTGTGTTAGTTTACCATAACTCATGAATATTACAGAGATCCCACAATTCGGCCCACATCTTTAGCTACCAATTCGCATATTATTTTGTTTAGTAGTTACCAAAATACTGTTTTTGTGGAGATCCGCAATCACTTTGGTGAGTCTTTCCATTCATTTAAATCCCGCTCTGCTTTGTTTGGAACCACATGGCCACCTAGCTTTCTGACCCTCAGTTGAAGCAACTCTTTCTCTATGGCTCTGGGTTTGTATGGAAGGCCATTAAAGATCCTGTAAAGCAAATTTACATTCATGCATTTAGCAGACGCTTTTATCCAAAGCGACTTCCAAGAGAGAGCTTTACAAAAGAGCATAGGTCACTGATCATAACAACGAGATAGCCCCAAACATTGCGAGCAGCCAAAACATGAAGCATACATTGTGAAAAACCAAATAAGTACCAAAGGGAAGAACCATAAGAGCATGCAGTTAAACAAGTTACAATTAAACAACATTAAACTCAAAAAAAGTGCAAGAGTGTACCTGTAGAAAAACAATCAACAGTAAAATATTTCACAGCGAGTACAAGAATTTAAAACCGTTACAACTAACCAACAAGAGCAACAAGTCTCTCAATACGAGTCATTGTGATCCTGGAGGAAACTAACATCAGGTCCAGCCAAGCATTTCTGCAAATTCCATGATTTGCTAGAAAAAGAGGGGAGTCGCAGTAATGTTTGTCAGCCATACTGACAGTTTTAACATTCTGAGTGGCGGTTTCGTCATTACACTTCGAGCTGTACAAATTGCTATAAAATTTGTATGTCCCAATATATCATTAGACAAAGGACTCACTTAATAAAGGCAAACAAATCAACAGTTATTGGCCAAAACACATTTTTGCTTCCTGCGGCCACGCCCAGTGATCACATTACATCAAATTGTTTGGACATCCTCAGAAGAGAGTTCCGAATCGTCATACCAAATTTGGTGTTGATTTCTCAAGGATTTGCTGAGATATGACCCAACTTCTGTTTGGTGTCTTTGCTGCCGATTTTGATTGGCTGTACCGGACAAACGGTTTTGAAAATCAAAAATCCTTTCGAAATTTTTAGTGAGGGTTGCTGTGATGATGATGTGTGCCAAAAAGCGAAAAAACTTTTTTCACTAATTTCAAAATGGCAGAAAATCTATATAACCGGATTGACGTCATAGGGTGTGTTGAACTCGTCTTGGTCCAGGGAATCCAACGGTACTAGTACCTCATTTTTGAAAATCGGTCATACGGTTCAAATGTTATGTGTGTAAACACGAGTCCAACTTTGACCCGTTGGTGGCGCTAGAGTGCTCCAATGGGAGACATGAAACTTGGTGAATATAAAGAGGGGACTGTGCTTAATGAATGTGCCAAATTTCACAACTTTTTACCATACGGTTCTAGGGGCTGCCATAGACTCCGACGGGAGAAGATGTGTAATAATAATATTAAGAAAAGGTAGAAACACTTAAGTGGCTCCGCAACTTTGCTGCTTGGCCACCAATAAGAAAAGGTAGAAACACTTAAGTGGCTTGGTCCAAGTGGTCCAAAAATGAACGAAATTATTCGAAAACACTGGAAATTTCACTGAACGAGATTCAAAGACGCGTCAACAAAATGTTCTTAAATTCCCATCACTAGGTGGCAGTAATGGAACGTAGTGGATGCCAACTGCCGTCAAAATTCACAAAGGAAGAAGAAAGGTAATCGTCATCTGTTTGCGCCGCTCAAAGTAACGCTCGTTAACTAAAAGGACGTCAGTGATAAGCGTTCCACGTGTAGTGTTGGGAACATGGCGCCGATACAACAAGAACCCGAGATCCAGTTTGCTCAAAGATTAGCATCTAACGAGAAACATATCAGGACAAAAGCAATAAAGAAGCTCAGAAAATATATAAATGTAAGGTCCCAGAGAATCAAAGGTAAGACGAAGGTCAACTCGTTATCGTCGTTAGCTGGTTATAAGGCAAATCCTAACCTTCACCATCATGCTTTAGTGATGGCATGAACTAGCTTTCCTTTTGCCATGCTGCTTCCTAAGCTAATTTACTTAGCTTAGTTTAGAACATGCACAACGAGTGTTTGTCAATTTGGTTTAGCTGAATACTGCACACATTGTATCTGATTTACCAAGTTGACTTTATACTTGCATGCAACACCTTGCTGATTGGTTGGTAAACAGTCGCACGCGCAGACACACTGCTTTGGCATCAATGTATTACTTTCAAACCTTTTGAATGTAGGTGGTTTCAGCGGGGATGAGTTACTTAAATTATGGAAGGGCCTTTTTTACTGTCTGTGGATGCAGGACAAACCACTTCTTCAGGTGAGTGTTTCTACGTTATTTTTATATGGCTCCACATGGGCAAGTGACTGCATTCACATTTTCAAATCTTAACTTTTGAATTCTTAATGGACACTTTCTGTCCCAGGAGGAGCTGTCAAATCAAATTGCAGGATTTCTGCACAACTTTCAAAGTGTTGACAGCCGTAAGTCCACCATCTGTCAGATTTTATAAGCAGTCATGTAGGCCATATTAACATTGTATATACCTTATAATAATTTACATTTGATTTGCACAGCCCTGACTGAATCTTCCTGGCCACACACTTATGATAATTGTTTTGTTTCTATAGAGTTTCAGTATCTGGAGACCTTCTTGCAGACCATCAAGAGGGAGTGGACTGGCATTGACAGACTGCGCATGGACAAGTTTTACCAGGTCAGTGTCTGTGGAATATGGTAGGAGAACCTTTATCTGAATAAAAAAATAATAATGGCACACTTAACAATAGTTCTGTATTTTTGGGATTATTACAAATTCTTATGAGTCCCATTCATCTGTCAGCTGGTTCGCTTGGTGTTCAGGCAGACTTTTGAGATGCTAAAGAAGAAAGGATGGGAGACTAGGTAATGGCTGAATCAACCATTTTACCTCAAACTTTTTAGTTAAATTGAATTTGATCGTTAAGACTAGTAGCTTGTAGTATATATGGTCCTTTTTTGGTTGTTTCTTATGTAATCCTGTAAATAAAAATATCTGGATAGAACTGCCTTAATGTACTTAACAATGTCACTAGACTTTTCTGATTGAATGCCGTTTGTTCTTCCACAGCGTACTTGCCAGGTTTTTGGAACTTCTCACAGCACAGGTCCTCCAGAGCACCAGTGGAGCACCTTGTGGACTTCTGTTTCACATTATGGACCTCTACATGACAGAGCTGGCTGGCGTGGGGTCAGCTGAGGTACGAGTTGTGGCTATTTCAACCCTGTAACTGCTGACTTGGGTTGTGTTTTTTGTGTGTTTTTAACCTGTGTTTTTAACCTTTTTCTGTTGTCCTCACAGCTCACTGCAGAACAAAATTTGACCTTCATCAAACCATTCTGCAAGTCAGCAGCCAAAACCAAGGAGTAGGTAGCTTAACAAGTCTGCGACCCACTCTGCCCCCCCAAAATGCTTTAACAAACTGTCACCCTCCTTTTATTCACCCATCTTTCCTTCCTTCCAGTCGCATCCTGCTTAGAGCCATCTGCAACAGCATATTCAGTGTCATTGTAGATCAGGCTCCATTTGCTATTGAGGATTTAATGAAAGAAATGAAGAATGCACAAACAGAAGATTCAGATTCAGGCCAGGCATCCGAGGAAGAGAATGTGAAAACCAAACCAACTGTCAAAAAAACCAGCTTGAAATCTTCAGGAAAGCCAACAAATGGTAGGCTTTGCACAACTACAAACAATTTATAAAATACTTGAGGCCTGCACCCGTGTCTCTCAGAACTGCCAGCATTTTTTCCCTCTGTTCTGTCCTTGCACTTGCGCACCTCATCAACTGAATATGAAGATG